>NC_056738.1:409025687-409133187 GCF_019279795.1 Protopterus annectens
ATTCGCTTGCCATGCAGGCCTCTACCGAGACCCTTTCAGAGTCCTTTATATCGCAGAAATCTTCTTTGTCTTCAGAGCCTTTGGCTCTCTCTGCCTCCATTGGGTCCATAGCCGCTAGGCAGGTACCGTCTTCTGAGGATGTCTTTTGCACTACCAATTCCAGTCAAAAACCAATGTCTTCACACCCGACTACCGCTAATCTCAGACCAATGATTTCTCTTAGGCCTAGAAGCCAGGCCCACCCCTAGGAAGTCTTCCTCTAGCCACCATCTTCCTCCCACCCCTCCACCCCAGGCCCAGATGCTTAAGATGGCGGAAGATCTTATTTCCCTTATCAGGGGCAGTCAGGTGCTTCTTCTAAAAGAAAAAGATCTCCTCCTCCAGAATAATTGACAGAACAGGATTCTGAGGAATCAGATTATTCAGACTTGGAAGAGGATCAGCAACCACTTACTGCTTATGAGGATTCAGATGCAGAGGAATCCATCCCTTCTGGCTCCCCACCAGAAGATTTTTCCTTTGGGGAAACCCTCCATACCCTCGGGGAGCATTTCCAATGAGAATCTCAGGACTTCCCTTAATCCAAGAAAAGACTAAGAGAATTTCTAGACCTTCCTCAGCACAGACCTCTTGCCATCCCCCCTGTTTTAGATGTGATAGATGATGTTTTCCTTTAATCCAGTTTATCCCCGGATGCCCTTCCTTCTGTTCCCAGTAAGCCTGACAGGTATTATAGAGTACCAGACACCCACAAATTCCTGTACAGAAATCCTACTGTAGACCCAGAGGTCATTACACAGGGCCCCAAAGGAGCCAGGGCAAGTTCAGCAAACAACTCTACTCCTTCTGATAAAAAGGCCAGAGCTCCGGACAGATGGGGAAAAAAGGTGTATACACCTCTGCAACCTTAGCCATCAGAGCTCTCAACTGTCAATTCCATATGTTAAATATCAACAGCACACTTTGGAACTATTAAAGCAACATATTTCTACTTTTGCTGACTGTGCCAATTCTAAGGAGTTAGCAGATTTTTTGCACTCCACTTGTCAAGTGACTAGGCATTCTTTACACTGCAGATATGATGCATTAGAAGCCTCTAGCAGGGCAGTAGTGTCTGGAGCTGTCATTAGGAGACATGCATGGTTGCAGGAACAACCTTATGTCAAGTCTAAATTAATTGATGCACCTTTGGACAAAGACCGCTTGTTTGGGGAAAAAGCAGAAGAGGTGCTTAAGAAAATGGAAGACAAAGCAAAATCTATGCAAACAGTAAAAGATTTCCTTCAAGTTCAACCACCTAGATTCAGCAGGAACTTTCCCTCTAAGCACTGGTCCTTTCCTGCCCCTAGCAGACAGGGGCATGCTAAGCCCCGCAGGAACAGGACACCCAGGTCCCTACAGCAGGGACAACAGAGAACCAAACAGTGGACCACATCCACCTCTAAGGCAGGGGGTTCTATCTATGCCAAAAACTCTCAATGACTCCCCCCCCCCCCCATGCCTTCCCTCCACCCAAAAGCTTGGAGGAAGGCTGTCCCTCTGCAAAGAAAATTGGCTATCTGTAACCAAGGACCAGTGGGTCTTAAAGATAATTTTTCATGGATACAAATTCAGTTTCTGCGAACTCCCAATCCATAAAGGGTACCCAGACTTGCCTCCAAATCAGTGGGCAGAGGGATTAAAACAAGTCCAAACCCTGATAGCCCAGGGGGCAGTAGAACCTGTTTCCACAGATCAAACAGGCAAAGGCTTCTATTCCAGGCTATTCCTTGTTCCCAGAAAGGAGGGCACCTAGCGCCCTTCCTGGCTCTGTCCATTCTGAACACCTCCCTGGTGGTCCCCAAATTCAAAATGCTAATCTTGCAGCAGCTGCTACCTATGCTGACCAAAAATGCATGGTTAGTGACCCTGGACCTAAAAGATGCATACCTCCATATCCCCATAAGGGAATCCTGCAGAAAATTCCTGTGTTTCAGAGCAGGCTCACAGCACTTTCAGTTCTCTTCTCCTCCCTTTGGCTTATCTACTGCTCCCAGGGTTTTCATTAAATGCCTGGCCCCGGCCATAGCATTCTGCAGACAGGAAAACATTCAGATTTATCCCTATCTGGACGACTGCCTCATCCAAGCAGAGAGCAAAGTAAAGCTTCTGCAGGAATTACTCTTCATAAAAACCCTTCTCACTTCCTTGGGATTTACCATCAATAAGAAGAAATCAAAGCAGATTCCCTCCAGGAGTATCATCTTCCTGGGAGCTCTGCTGGACACAGCATCCCAAATGGCCTTCCTAACACCAGAGAAGCAGAAATTCCTGTCTCTCTACTTGACTCAGCTGACTTCCCAAAGTCAACTCACAGCAAGGAAGTTCTTGCAAACCTTGGGATACATGGCTTCTTGCATCCTTCTGATTTCTCTGGCCAGACTGCACATGAAGAAACTTCAATGGTACCTAAGGAACCTTTGGTGCCAGCATTCTCAACCTCTGGAGACCTCCCTCCCTCTGATCCCCATATATAAGGGCAGAGTTTCTTTGGTGGGCAGAGGCATGTGCCAAGAACCAGGGTATCCCCTTCATCCACCACCCAACAGGACAGACCCTCACCACCAATGCTTCAGAAGTCATCTGGGATGCTCTCCTAGGGGGCAGTTGCACCTAGGGCATTTGGGATGCCCAACACCTTCCCTTGCACATCAACCAGAAAGAAATACTTGCAGTACAGAAGGCTTTGACATCCTTCCAGCCTCATCTCAGGCCAGGGGTTCTCCTTGTCAAAATAGACAACACCACAGTAATGTGGTACGTCATCAAACCGGGAGGGACTGAATCTTACCCCCTGTGCAAGGATAGCCATGAACCTCTGGCTGACGGCCTCATCCATAGGATTACACCATATAGCCCAATACCTCCCAGGAATCAACACCCTGGCAGACCACTTAAGCAGACACATTGTGGACCCCCACAAATGGCAGCTCCATGGAAAAATCTTCTGCAGAGTCACTCAAGTGTGGGGAAACCCAGAGGTAGACCTATTTGCTTCACACCTCAACCGTCAGCTAAAGAAATTTTGCACCAGGGAATTTCACGACCTAGCATATTAGGTGGATGCCTTAACCTTCCCTTGGAACTCCCTCTTTGTGTATGCCTTCCCCTTCTTCTTCTTCTTGTTCCCAAGGTACTCATCAAGATCAGGGAGGTGGGGCCGAAGGCCATCCTCATTGCTCCAGATTGGCCCAGGCAACATTGGTACTCCTTGCTGCCCAACCTCACATCTCATCTCCCCTGGCAGCTTCCACAGATCCTAAACCTCTTGACTCAAGCAAGGAGGGAAATGCTGCACCCAGACTTGCAGACTCAAGCTATCAGCATGGCTGATACTCCCAAGGTAAGGGAAGGGCTACTGCTAAGCAAACAGGTGCTGGGCATTCTCACAGAGCCCAGAAGGCCAAGCACCAGAAGCTCTTATGCAGGAAAATGGAAAAGATTCTGCTTCTAGTGCCAGGCCAGAGGGGCCAGTTCATCCCTACCTGCTGTCCCTCTCATCCTGGAATATCTAGCGGAACTACTGAATATTGGTCTCTCCTTTTCTTCGGTTAAGATTCATGCTTCAGCCATTTCTGCTCCGTTTAACACATACCAGCCATTGTTCTCTCACCCTTTGATTAAGCAATTCCCAACAGGGGCTTCTAACATTAGGCCTCCCATGCAAGCCTGGGACCTTAATTTTGTTCTGGAAAAACTGACCCCCCCCCATGAACCTGCTGCCTCAGCAGAACTGCAATCCCTCTTTGGAAGACCATCTTTTTGCTGGCATCACTTCAGCCAGAAGAGTTTCTGAACTGCAGGCACTGATGGCCATTGAGCCCTTCATCATTTTCCATGCAGACAGGATGTCCCTTAGGACTAATCCCTCCTTTATGCCCAAGGTGATATCTGATGTGACTCTCAACCAGACCATTCATCTGCCTACCTTTTTCCCTAACCCTCAAAACAAGGGGGAAAGAATTCTGCACTCCCTGGACTTGCACAGGCAGCTCATAGAAAACCTGGACCATACTAAACCTTTCAGACAAACAGACCAACTTCTTGTCAGTTTTGCCTTAGGGGCAGAGGGAAAGCCCATCTCCAAGCAGACTATCTCTAAATGGATATCACATTGTATTCATTCCTGCTACAGATTTCATGGGAAACCTCCCCCTAAGTCTGTTCGCACCCATTCCAGTAGGACAGCCTCCACTTCCACAGCATTCCTCAGAGGAGTCCCAACCAGACACATCTTGGAAACTGACACCTGGACCTCTGTCCATACCTTCACAAAGCATTATCACCTTTATCTTTTCTCCAAGGCTAGGGCAGCGTTTGCATCTGCAGTACTGCAGGGCCTCCTTATCCCTGTCTAGGTCTCTTCACTATCCTACCACCCCTCTCTTCAGCTTGGGGAATCTTCCCACAGGTGATGATTGCAGCAGTGAAAAACAAAGCGCATAGTACAGTTGTGTATACTTGCCATAAATGTAGATGTTCGGGTGTATTCACTGTTGCAGTCCTGGTTTCCCTCCCTCCCTCCTCCCCCCTTATATCTTCTTTCTTTTGGGAGACATAAGCTTCTTGAGGTGGTTGTTCACCACCATGTATTCTGTGTCCTATCTCGTGAGGCTTCTGTTTGGTTAGGGCAAGAAAAACTGATGTAATGACTTCAGCTGCCTTGCTTTATAGCACTGATGACCTGCCGTCAGTCTACAGATGACAGCAGCTGACGCAGAAAAACATTGACTGTGGTATTCAGGCTGGTCGAGGGCTACCACAGCAGGGATAACCCACAGGTGATGACTGCAACAGTGAATACACTCTAACATCTACATTTATGGTAAGTGTACACAACTGTACTTTCTTAATTTATGCCATAGACAAGGGACTTTTTTCCTAAGTAAATAAGGTAGAAAATAGCATGAAAAATTGATCTCTGGGATTTGAAAAAAGCTGTTCATTGAATTTGTATAGGTCTTAGCATTTTTTTCTTTTCCTTCAACAAATTTCATCAGTTGCAGATGTTATGTTTGCAGGTGCAAGCAATTAATTTGACAGTGACAGACAAATGCTCTAAAGCATTTATATAAGAAACATCCTGATTAGTATTTAAAGGGGAACTGGCAAGCAATTCAGTGAAAATAAGTAAATAAAAGCTTGATGCTGAGAAAAGTTAATGCCTTTGTGTTGCAAGTGGTTCTATTACAGTGCAGAGTTTAGTTTATTAATTTAAGAGTGGCCAGTACACTGCTGCTTCTTAAGACTTAACATAAGCTGACAGCGTACAAGTTGTTTTTCACATGTGGGAGGGAAGTGTAGAGAGAGGACAAGGATAGAAGGGATCTGTGCGAGGGGGATCACAGGTTCTAGCTCAAGCTTTCAGCATTATTAAACCTAATTTCAGTCCAAGACTAAGTAAAGCCTGTGGGTGTAACTATAGCTGTCTATTTGGGGCAAGTGCCTGTTAATGGAGCATCAACTTTCCTTTCTGGGAAATGTATATAGTTCTTTGTGTTAACTATTAGTTAAAATAGGTTGGGGGTTAACATTTATTTAGTGCCTTGTTTCTTGAGACTGCTTTTATTGAAGTAAAAAGTCTGTGAAAATGTGGCATGATTTCAGAGGTGCAGCTATTATATACTAGATCAGCCTGTCAAGTAATAACTTCTTATCAGAATGACTGCCAAATCAGTTTTATCATGTAATGTCAGTAGCGTTGCAGGTACAGACGAAAGCAGACAGTACCAAATTGTATATTCTTTATTATTATGGGTGTCTTTTAGTTGGTTGAAAGTTCAGGTGGTCAGGTGAGGAAATAGTAGTAAAACTGATTGAAAATCAACTGGTCATACTTACCGGCTTTTTTTCTGTGTGAGACTGTGGTACTGTGGGGAATCTGGAACTTTTCCCACTGTAGTGCATTCTCAGAGTTTGTATAATTAATTAGCAGCAGGGTAGGGATGCAGGGGTGTTGCCACCCTACAAAAAAGACTTTTTTATGATTAGTTTGAGCAGTTAGTTATGCTCATCAGTTTAACTTTTATTGTATGACTATGTCATACACCCAGATGTACACACAGTATATTAAGAAGTGTAGGGTGCAAATAGTAATGTTACAGGTGGCACATCTGGATAGAAATAAGCATGTGATTTCAGAATAGATATTCAGCAGAGTATCGGTTACAAAGAGAAGGACTGATAACGTTGATTGCGAGGGAGACTCCAGTAGTGATAAAAGAAGAACATGAATATTATTGGTTAACCAGTATTAAAAGATATTATCAATTACATTGTTTTAAAATTGTATTGTACAGCATAATATAATGGGTCTCTCTTTCAGTCTTTGTTTTATACCTTGTGCTGTTGTCTTTCATGACTCTGTATTTGCATCAATTGTAAGTTGTATTTTACTGGACTTTTTCTCCCTAGCCCGCCTCTGAAAAAGTGTCTTTTTTTAGGCCCAGTCAGACTAATCTACTAAACAAATGTCAATAAATGCTATGTAATAAAATGTTAATGTATATAATGTAATAAAATGTTTATATATATATATATATATATATATATATATATATATATATATATATATTTGTAGCAATTAAACATTATACATGCATACACTTGCATTACAAAATCCATAATCCTCAAATCAGGGTGCCAGTGTTAGAAGGCAGAAAGTTCAGCTCTTAGTTAAGGAGAGAGCTAACAGCAAAATGGATACCTTACACTCAAATGTAAAGAGTACACCATGGCAAATGGACTTCAGAAGGTGGCCATACATATGGAATCTCAGGGGAAATCTGAAGTTAGATTTGCTAATTGTTCTCTCAGTAAAAAACAGTTTTTGTATTTTATCTGTTCTAAAGGAACAGACCACTTTGTCAGCTGTTGATGATGTGTTATTTTTAAAACACCATTCAGCTACAGCTTCAGATCTCTGAAGGGACTAGAGTAATGTCATATCTGTTTTCTTCTCTGTGCTGTTTCAAGCCTTTTCAGCTGTTCTTGCATACATGTCCAGCTGGGAATTTATTAACCTCTCAATCACAACAAGTTGGATTTTCTTTCTTCCTTAGGAAAATATGGCTTGATTTGCAGCCCCAATTTAAAATGCCAGGATGTGTTAAATACCAGGTGTTCAGACAAAGATATTATCTGAGAAAGAGGCAGATAACATAGGAGTACAAACAAGGTAACCTTCTATATACCCTTAATGGATCTTAAGGACTAACTACTTGGAAAGCTTAACTTGTACACACAAGTCTTTTATTTTTCATTTTCTTTCCATTTCTGTGCCGAACTGTTTTAACACTTTTATTGTAAACCTGCTGTGTTTCTGTCTATCCCTAGCTTTTGCCTTCAGGTTTAGAGTTACAGATAAGTCAGCACTAACTCTGCTCAATACTAACAATCCAGAGTATACTAAATGAAAAAAATGCACGCCATTTGAATCGAGTTTTGATCCTGTCATCGTCGTTGTACTCTTTCAGGTAGTATCTCTGGCTGGAGATGACCTAATGAGAAGGATATATTACAATTCAGACACTAAGGTAAGAAATTCTTCCTATTTCTCATTTGCTTGATCTTTATCATTCTTTCACAAGTTTTAGTCGCAGGTGGTTAGGGATCCCTTCGTTCGCTGGGGATTCTGCTCCTAAATCAGCTCACTCACTGAGTTAATGCAGTACTTTAACTTGTTCACTAACCATCAAATGAAGATTTGTTGGCTGCTAGTGCATTGGAATATCCTCATGTTAGTTTTTTTTTCTTCTTCTTCTTGGAAGCCAATTAGTGTCAGAATCGTGAGTTTCTCTGGCCTGTGGTGACTTCACAGTTGATGATGCATCATAAAGAGGTGTGAAAACACTGTCTTCTGAATGTTTAGCTTTTCTTAATGGCAGGGGCATGATTGTGTTAGTGCTTACTGAAAGCAAAAACAATTTTTGTTTCCATTTAATGCTGAGTACAAGAATCTGGAGAACTTGGGGAAGAAATTAGTGTTATCTAACTGCTTGACTTCCTGTTGAATTATTTTCCTGAAAAAGAGGCTTACTGATTACATCTGCTTCTCTTCCTTCTTTAAAAAATTGTAGAATAAAAGGAAACAATGTGATACTTCCTTGATTAGGCACTTAGGCTAATTCTTGTAAGAGACATTGACATAATAAACAGTGTTGAGTTTTCTGATCATTTGAAAGGCATTTAGCTCAAATTATCTTGAGGTTCGTCACTACAGAATGACAGTTTTCTGAGAAGATATCCCTTCATGTTGTTTCATATGAGGTATCTTTGTGAGTAATCCAAGCGAGTAATGTGAAGCTTCATTTCTAACTATTTTTGTTGTCAGGAACATTCTTAAATACTCTAGGCTTATTGTTTTTAGATGATGATCTAATAGAGCTGTACAGAGAGCTGAATACTCCAGGGCATCAAAGATGTGGTACTATTGGTATGATTAGCATATCTGAACCCGCAGTGAAATGCATTTTCATTATGCTCTGTTTGGAGCAGTAGCTTTACAGTCACATGCTCCTGCAGAATGTCCCCAAGATCAGTGCAGCCTTCCTTAGCTTTAAGGTCTGGGTTTTGTCTGATTCTGACTTTGCAGAGGTGTCTTGATGAAGTCTGTCAGAGGATACAGCTTTTTTTAGTATTGCATATGTAATTGTAAAGCTAGGTATCTTGAATCACAGATTATATTGATGCTGCCAGCACTTTGTTGCATTTCTCTACTTTTTGACTGCATCACTACAAAGGATCGTGTGAAATCTGAAAATGTTTATATTTTATTTTGGACTCTCCCTTATGTAGATACTACAGTCCCTTTTATACTTTAACTGAACCTTAGTTTTTTTTCTCTTGCTTCCACCACAGGTTTGTCACATCAGCCTCCTGATGTATCCTTAGAGATGTCCTGGTATGTTTAAATAACCTTGTTACCCAAAACACCCCTCACAACCTTTTAATGTTAAAAGATCATTTACTAGAGTACTAAAATTTGCATTAAATGCTTGAGATAAGGCATTGTGTGGCTGCCTCACTTTGTAATTTGTTAACCTTTCTTACAGGATTTCCTTACAGAGCACATCTTTTTAATGGAAGGTCAGTGCCTTTGACACTGGCAGCAGCTTGTTGTTGGCTGACTGATGTCTTCAGCTATGTCACTTTAATTCATAACCTTTTACTTTTTAAGTCTGTATTACCACTATATTTTTTTTTTAGTTTTTCGTTTTCTTCTATTCTGTTATTAATCTGTGCATCGTTTGTTTGTCTTACTTTTCATGCTTTCCTTGTTTCCCTCCAGCCTGATGTTTACTTCAGTGACCCTTTGTAGCTTCACCCATTTAAACTATTTATCCTCCTGAGGGACATGAGTTAGACCCTTAAGGTGAGCTTATCAGTGTCCCCTGTCCTTGGATGCTTCAAACCCCTGGGTAGAGAGAAAGAGAGAGAATGAGCGAGAGAGAGAGAGAGAGAGAGAGAGAGGTTCCTCTGACCCATTCATTCCCTGATGCTCAAGCTTATTTATACCTTCATTCAGGTGAAAATTGAGCCTATCTCTTCTTGAGGCAAGATCCTTATGACATTCATTTCTTAGTTCCAAATAGCACCATTCCTCCATGGACATGAGAATCAGGGGTAGGGAGTAGGCCAGTCCGTTGGTTAGGTGGATCAGTCTAACTCAGTCTGCATGGAGGCAGTGGAAGCTGTACAGTTGCCACTCATCAGGGTATGAGAATATGCACAACTACACATTAACTCCTTGGAGTTGCAGAATGAGCATCACTAATGCAGCAGGCTAATGGTTCCTGTTTTCCTGCAGGGCAGGATGGGCAAACTGTCTCTAGCCATTCATTTCTATCCTCCCTGTTCATTCCCTCCAGTGTTCGTGCTGGTAGCTGAACATTGGTCATCTCTGTCTAATAACTGCTTTGTCCTTCTGTGCCATGGGACCAGACTTGCATGGGAGTTTTGATGCAGTGTTTTATGTTGTCTTGAAGGCTGTCTTGTATCTTTATGATGATACTTCCTTATGTGTTGATCGCATGATCTTTGTTTATTTTTGTTTGGCTCACATTTGTTAACAAGGTAGATGGAGAGATTAAATAACCCCTCGGTGATGACCTTTGCTGGAGGAAGAATTTTTTATACTGTTTTCAGATAGAGTATAAATAAGGCAGTTTACAGATGGTACAATGTACTAAACATGTCAGTCCAATTTACATATATAGAAGTGTTGCATGTAAACAGAACAGTTCAAATGAGTTTTTCATACCAGTTTACTGCAAAATTTAAGAACAGATACACTGGTTATGTGTGAATTTATGACTATAAAATTATTAGCAGTTTGGATTACATTGTTAGAGTTACAGGAAACAGAAAGCAAAATATAAGGAAAGGAAACTAGATAAGGTAAAGGGTAAGGAGAATACAAAGTAGTGTTACAAAAATATCATGTCTTAGTTATTCACGAAATAAATATTAACTTGCAGATTGATGTTGTCCTTTTTCGTTCTTCCTCATGACTGGATCTAGGATGATATCCTCGGATCCGACTCGGCCACATTTACAAGACTTCAGATCCAAAGTGTCAGTTACTCCCTCTACCCATAATGCTCTATTCCATCCCAAACTCCTCAGATCTCATTTGCCGCCATTGTGACAAGATAAGTCAAAGCTTGAGCAGTAAGCGTGAACTTCTTTTTTCATTTTATTGTTAGTTAACCAGTCTTTTTGCCTTATTAATAATAGAATTAGCATTTCCTTTGCTCCTCCTCCCTCTCTTTTACGTAGAGTATCGCTGGCGTTTGAGTTTTTTGGCTCTCTAAATCCCTTGTTCTTTCTTGCCTCATGCCTTCTTGGCACTTCTTTCTTCTCAGTTCGTACATATATAAACAAAAAAAATAGAATTTTTTGTCTTTAAAGTTAATTGATCTGGTTTAACTAGCTTTAGTGTAAGTAGTTTTCTGTGTAGCTTCTTCCCTTTACATAGTTTTTATTTTGCTTTAGTTTACTGTTTGTGTTGTTGGAGGTGGGCATAATGTCTGAGAAAGAGAAACCCACTGGTTTTAAGAAAGGCACTTCTTGTGGGCATAAGAACCTCAATTCTGATGCCCACAAATAGTGAGTCCACTGTCTAGGGCCTGAGCATCTCAAATCCAGCTACAAGATATGCACCACTTTCAACCCCAGAGCCCTTTCCGACTGGCGCAACAAACTTACACTGAAAGTCTTGCTTCCAGCTTCTTCTTCTGAGGCTCAAACCCCCTCTAAAACTCCGTAGATTGTAAGAAAAGAGCCCTCCAAAAGTCTCTGAGGGCCTTTTCAGAGCCTCCTGAAAATCAGAGGAAGACTTTGGATCTGACTGCAGTGCTTACTATTACTAGCTCTCCTGTACTTTCTTCATCCTGCTCAGATCCCAAGCCATCAGATCCAACAGCTAGAATCCAGTCGCTGGAGTGTACATTGAAGCCAGTTTCCACGGCTCTGCCATCCTAACTGTTTCATAGGTTAATAGGTAGGTACAAGGCAGTTGGCCCTAGGGCCTATATATGTCTAGCCAAAAAGGTACCCTGGTTTTCACCACCCAAGAAAATTATTTTCCTGTGCCCCTATTGAGCAGAGCCACAGAAGTGATCCCCGGGGTGAATTTCCTATCTCCCATCCAATCATCAAGATTTTTCTTGAAGAGTGCTAATGAGGAGCCTTGTTTGATATAGATAGGTAGTTTGTTCCAGAGTATGGGAAGTCTATGGGACATGAATCTATCGCTCCAGCATGTTCTGTTTATTGTGGTGACAAGGTTTAGGTCCCTAGAGAATGTAGCTCGAAGGGATTGGGATTTCTTTAAGTGGAGCATGTCCAGCAGCTCTGGGTTTGACATAGCTCTGTATGTTAGGCAGAGATCGCCTCTGAGTAGGTGATATGCGAAGGAGTAAAGCTGGCGTTTTTTGAGACTGTCTGTGTAGGGCATCTGTTTGAGGCCGGTAATCCTCTTTGTGAGGTATTTCTGCCGCCTTTCTGGTTGTAGATGTCTTGTGAGGTACATGCCAAAAGGGGTGCTGTATTCTATAATGGGTCTAATGAGTGATGAGTAGAGGTGAACAATGACCTCTTTTTTCCTGAATGAGAAACCTTTTGTGATGAGGTGTGCCATGTAGAAGGATTTCCTGACTACTGTGGTGATGTGATTCTCAAAAGAGAGACTACTGTCCACCAGTGTCCCAAGGTCTCTTATCACACTTTTGGTGTTAAGTAGACTACTGCCTATGTAGTAGTTCATGGGTACAGAGTTTTTACCAAAAGGGATGACAATGCACTTTTTGGCTTTGAGCTTGAGGCTATGGCTTTGACATCAGGCATCTGTCCCAGTGAGGCCCTTTTGTAGGATGTTCACATCGTTGGGAGTTTCGATTATGGTTCCTAGTTTGCAGTCATCTGTGAACTTCATTAGCCAAAGACCTTCTGTGTTAGCCTGTACTTCAGAGAAGCAGATACCAAACAAGAGAGGACCCAGGACTGAACCCTGTGGTACTCCACTTGTCACTGGTCTGAAGCCGGATTTGGAGTCTGCTACTTTCACAGTGTGGGTTCTGTCAGTGAGCCAGTTGGCAACTCATCTTGTGACATAGGGATTTATACCTAGTTTAGTGAGTTTATCTATAATTCCAGAGTGGGGAATGGTGTTGAAAGCCTTGGCAAGATCTAGATAGGCTGTGTGAACCACCTTACCCTCCTCTACGGCTTTGGTGACCGCTTCAAAGAAGTCTATCAGGTTTAGGGACATGATCTGCCTTTTACAAACCTAAACTGGGTGGTGTCCAGAGTTTGGAGATTACTAATGTCATTGTTTATAAGTTCTATGATGATACATTCCATAGCCTTGCAGACCAGGCTTGTCAGTCTAATGGGGTGGTAGTTCCCGGGGTCCATGGTGGCTCTCCCTTTGTGGAGTGGGATAAACGTCGCTGTGTGCCATTCAGTGGGCACAAAGCCTGAGGTGAGGCTATGATTGAGTATGATGCTTAGGTGGGGTGCCAATTCATTCTGAAGTTCGTGTAGAACGCAGCCTGGGATGTTGTCAGGTCCCATGGATGCTGTGTTCTTGGCTTTGGAGAGTGTGTTTTTTACCTGTGCAGCCATGAATACAGGAACTTTGCATTCTTTCAGTATAGAGATGGGCCCTTTAGGGAGTGAGGGGGGGGGGGGTAAAGTTAGCACTGAACCTATCTGCCAGCATGTTTGCAATATCAGTTGGTTCTGTATATTTAGTGCCATTGTGCAGCAACTCAGAGCAGATCTGAGTGGTACCATTGAGATTCTTGACATAGCTATAGAATGCTTTGTGGTTGTCTTTAGAATCAGTGGCAATTTTGTTTTCGTAACTAGCTTTGGAGGATTTTATGAGGGATCTCAGCTTCTTACTGAGGCTGATCAGGGAGTTCCTCCAATCATGGGATTTTACTCTTTTTTTGCAACAGTTTCTTTCTTCTGTTGTAGAGTTTGCTTATGGCAAGCGACCACCAGATTGCGTTCCTTTTTTGGGAGGATAGCACCTTGGTTCTGTTAGGGATTGCACGATCCATGCACTTGTGTAAGTGCTTATAAAGTGCATTTGTGTAGGATTCAGCAGTCGTACCTCTGTTGTCCGTCTGCATGGGTGTTGTGAAGTTTGCCACTTCTGTCTTAAGAAGCGTGAAGTTGGCTTTGGAGAATTTTTTTTACAGTGGTTTCCCTAATGGGGGGTGGGGGCGGGATGTGGGCGTCTGGGGTGATTAGCTTGTAGGTGGATCTGACCAACAAGGAATTGACCTCTGGTGTGGAACACCGGTTGCCCATGTTGGTAATGACCAGGTCTAGGATATTGCTGCCCCTGTTGGGGGTGTGGATAAATTGATCCAAGGCGTTGGAATTTGAATTCCAGAAAAAGTTGAGCAAAAGAGTTGGTACATGTGTAGTTTTCCCAGTTAATGGTGGGGTAGTTGAAATCGCCCATTATTAAGGTGTTAGGTTGTACCCTAATATTTTCCAGTGTATCAAGAAATGAGGAGTGGGAATCCTGGGGCATGGTGAGGGATCTGTAGCAAGCTACAATCTGGATTGTGGTCTTGCCCAGAGTTAGTTGCACTTGGATAATCTCAGATGCATTATGCTGAGCAACTAGCCTGGAGGTGTAGATATCCTTAATGAATATGGACACGCCTCCACATATGCGTTTCGGTCCAGGTTAGGTGGCCAAAAGGTGTGGTATGAATTATAGTCTGGTAATGCAGGGGTGCTGTCGGGAGCCTTGAACCAGGTGTCTGTCACTGCACAGATGTCGATGTTCTCAATTTTAAGGAGTGCCTCGAGTAAGTGCATTTTGAGGTTTAGACTTCTAGCATTGAGTAGTATTACCTTCAGATTTTGCTTGCTTGTATCTGTTACAGTGGTGAATTTGTCATTTGAATCTTACCTAAAAAAGGTACTATAGGAGTGGCAAGAGCCTTAGCCAGTATCCGGAATCCCAAGGGCGACAGGTGCAGGCCGTCTCTGGCAAAGCATCGTGGTCTGTCGGTCATGTCATCCCAGGCAGACAGATACTGCATCCCCTTAGAATGACAACAGAAGCTTAGCCAATTGGTGAAGTCAGTCATTTTGTCCTTCTACTGTGGTATCATTCTGGGTGATGGCAGGATGCTACTCAGGGCTAAGGTCATAACTGCCTGGGCTACAAGATCAGACAGCTCCTCCATGTCTCTCTTCATGTAGTCTAGGGAGGTCCATCTTAGGTCATCCACACCAACATGGGCAATGACAGAGTCATATTTGTACTTGTGGAGTGACCCGATTGCATGCATTATTTGGGGGATCCTGGCACCCGACAGGCAGCTGACAGTAACTTTCTCCTTGTTTACCCTGGTGAGTGGAACACCAGTGTGTCTGACTACAGAGTCACCTATGACTAGTGTGTTGGGTACGTTGTTATGCCTTATGGGCTGTGGTTGAGTGGCACACTGAATTTGTGGGCTATGTGTCATTTGGGTTGTGTTGGGGGGTGGAGGTTGCTTGCGTTTCTGCTTTGGAGGTCCCTGTTGCTTGGGCAGATTTTTATTGAGAGCCTCAGTGAATGTAGGTGTGTGTTTTGTGTTTCAATGTGTGTGTTTTGGTGGTGTAGATTTTGAGGGACTATGTAATGAGTGTGGTGTGGTGCAAGTGTTTATCTTCTCCTCTTGACTGTCTAGTCCAGTCTTGGGTGAAGAGAGCTTTGCTTCCAGTTTGGCTATATAAGTGCATCTCTCACAGGTTGTAGTGTTGAGTGGTAGGAGGAGAGGGTTGTCTGTGTACATGAGGCAACTGCTGCATTGCCCTAAGATGCCCAGATTCATCAGGTAGACAGGAGAAAACACCGGGAGCTGACCCTTAGACATGCCTGGATATGTGCTTCTTTATTAAGTATTAAAACTGTTTGCCTCTAGACATGTGAGGAAAATTGAGTGCTGTAGTAATTTGTAGCTTATTTAGTGCTTACAACGAGTTCTGAACAAGTGCTGAGCTCAAAGAAATGGATTTAATTGCTAAAACTAAAAAACTGGCTAGTTCTATGGGAAAATTCGAAGAGCAAACTATATGGTGCTGGGAATAGTTTAACCCCATCTAAGCGGCAATGCATAAAGTCTTTTTTTGTTTGTTTTTTTATTTTTTTTTAGATAAGCCACCTAGTGCTTACCACTCCCACTGATAAGCTAGAAGGCTTCCCTCCAACACAGAAAGACGTGGGGGCTCAGAAACTTACAAACAGTCCTGGATACAGCAAATCTGTATCTGGACTAGACAACTTATAGGAAAGGCAGGAAACAAGCTTAGAATTTTTTTTTTGTAAAGTGGAAAGGGAGAAAGGAGGAACAGAAGATAATTCAAGGTTTAGAAACTAAGTGGGTTGGCCTTTTCAGATGTTTTCCCTGTATTAGGTAGAATGAAGTAATGACACCAGTCTGGGAGGAGTGTCCTAGATCAAATTTACAGTAGGGCTGGGCAACTGCAAAGCCACCAAGTATAAGAACAGGATACCAATAGGGAGAGAGGGTGGGAAACAAAAATCAGAACAAACAACCCCAAACAGATGCTTAACAAATGTAGAAAATTTCCAGTTAATACCTCACACACAGTGAAACTAGCTAGAAAAGTATGCAGCAGACAATAAAAGTGCCATAAATATCTTGTAAAAATAAGCAAAAAACAGGATACTTAATGTTATATATCACAGATCAGTTTGCTCAGTGCCCTTCCTCCGATTAGCTCAGTGTGAAATGGCAGAAACACTCACAAGTTAACTTCTTAAGTAACAGAAAGTTGAAACCTGAAATAACTTTAAAAAAAGCTTGAAAGAACCAATGAGGTGCTTACTCCAAGCCGTAGTCCAAGTAGCCCCAATCAGCCAATGACCATGAACACTTCCCTCTCACTGAAATGCAAGAATGGCTTTGGCCAAACTAAGATGGCTTGGAACATGTGCTCAGACACACAGCCTCTACAAACTAACAACTACGCCCAAAATACAAGCCTGAATATGTACAATGCTACAACTACCCACACTACTTAGGTAGAAGAAAAACTGCAGAAATGTGTATCACAGCAGAGAAGCAGCAGTGAGCCTTTAAATGAAAGTTTTAAACAGATACAGGAGCAAGGAGACTCTAGAGAATGCTTTTAACTGCAAACAAATAAGTTATGTGATACACTCCTTGGCAGGAAATCAAACCCCAAAGAAACAGTCTAGGCCTGCTTCTTCATCTTTCCAGGTATTCAAGGAGCTTGACAAAGGCAGATATGAACAGGATGATGCAGAGATTTTTTTAGGGCTCGGATCCAGATGGGGGTCCTGCCACCTCCATCACCTCTTGGATCTGTGAGTGTACCTGCCTAACGAAAATTGTCTCCTTCTTTGATCACCCTGTGGTCTCAGAGTCTCAGGATCCAAAATACCCGAGAGAGTCAGTGTCCGTTCCCATCGGATCAGGGCAGATCTCTGATCTGGGAAGTTGACATCTGGTCCAAGGGGTTGGGTTTGTCTCCAGTATTGTCAGATCCATCCCTTCCATTTGGTACCTTGGCTTGTAATCGATTCCCCTTTGGAGTGTCTCACAGAAGACACCAATTTTTGATGAGGGAGTAGGATCCCCCCGATAACCACCTGACAGTGTCTCCTTTCAGGACATTCTGGAAATCCTCAAATGGAAGGGTGTTTGTTCTTCCCAAGCTCCTTCTTCTGAGGAGTCAGTGTTCCTGGAAGCTTTTGGGGCTGGCCCATCTATGGCTTGGGTGACCCCCCCCCCGTGGATAAACTTATTTGTCTAGTTTCCTGTCAGGCTTGGAAGGAACTGGACACTGTCAAGCCAATCCCCAAACACCCAGATGAATTCTTAGTTCCTCCTTCAGACAAACCCCACTGGAGTAAGGGTATCCCCTTTGATGCCATAGTTGCAGCGGCAGTCACTAAGGAGCAGCTAGCCGAGCAAAGCTCCTCTGTCCATCCACCAAACAGGAAGTCCAGAGTGATGGATAGATTTGGAAAGTGCATCTATGCCTCAGCCACAATTGCACTGAGGTCATTAAATTACCTGGCACATTTTACTCCCTTACAGAGAGATTTGATCAAGGAGGTTTCAAACTGTCACAGAGCCCATGTCTACGGAGGACCTTAAAAAGGTTTCTCCGCAGTTGGCTACTGTTTCATCTGTTGCCAATTCATTGATGAGGCTGATTTCCCACACAGCGGAGGGTCCCTCATGAGCAGCCAGGTCAGGCATACCCATTAAGAGGCATACCTGGATGAGGATATGCGACTTTGTGGAACCCTTCAAGGGATCTTTTGTTAATGCCCACTTTGATGGCTCCTCTTTGTTCTGGCCATCAGTGAAAGATGCACTTACTCGCAGCGAGGAGGAGGGAAATACCCTGTCTGCCATTGGTATAAAATGCTGTTCCAGATATCTCAGGGACCTTTTCAAGATCTGCATGGGAACGCTTCCTCTAGAGGCAGAGGAGGAGTTTTCAATGGCAGATGTCGCCCCAGAAGCAGAGGGGGGGGTCTAAAAAACCAGGGCTTCAGGGACTCCTCCCTCTGACAGGCCCTACCACTGCTCCTGAAGCATTGCCCAACTGTCCAACTCTGGAGGCAGTCAGGAGTCATTTCTCCTCCCACCTGAATGCCTGATCAAATGTCACAAGAAATATATGGGTGCTAAAAATCATATCCAGAGGTTACTACTTACCCTTTTTCCTTTCGCCTCCTGTCCAAAAGAAGAAACTCCCCAATGATCCACCCAGTCAGAGGGAACATGCAGCTCAAGAAATTCAAAAGCTGATACAAAAAAAACAGTCATCCAGGAGGTCCCACCTGAACAGATAAGATTCAGAACTTACTCCTGCTTCTTTTTAGTGCGAAAGAAAATAGGGGAACTGAGACCCATTCTGGATCTAAGCAGTTTGAATCAGTATGTAAAGAAGTTAAAGTTCCAAATGGTTATGGTTCAGTCCATCCTGCCTCTTCTGTGCATTGGATGTGCTCTATAGATCTCCAGGATGTGTACTATCACATCAAAATAGACAGGCGCTCCAGGAGACATGTGTGCTTTCGACTGGGAGCCACTCACTACCAATTCAGAGCACTGCCCTTTAGACTCACCACAGCCCCCCGGGTGTTCACCAAATGCATGGTAGTCGTGGCAGCTCACCTGAGACTCAAAAGGATTCCAGGTGTTTCCATATCTTGACAATTGGCTCCTCACCACCCCAACCAGGCATCAACATCTACAAGCCAGGGATTACTTGCTTCAGATCTCCAACTCCCTAGGCATTACAATAAATCTTTGCCAAATCGAAGCTGACTCCTGTACAGACTCTGGAATTTATAGGAACTCAGCTGGATACTACAACTTAAGTGGCATCATTACCCTTTCATTGCATCACATCTTTGAGAAATCAGGTGCGGGACGTACTGTCTCGTCTGTCCACTCCAGCAAAACTAGTGTTAAAGCTCTTGGGTCAGTCTCAGCTGCCATTCTTCTAGTTCTTCTAGCAAGATTCTTTATGCAAATCCTTCAGTGGACACTGGCAGTTCAGTGGTCCATTCTTTACCAGCCTCTCTCATTTCCCATAAAACTCACTCCGGTTTGCAAACATCATGTTCGCTGGCGGATCCAGTCAGATGACCTCTTTCCATACAGTAACGAGTACAATCTTCAGCCACTGGTGTCAGCCTTGCTGTGACCTGTTTGCCTGTTCCCCTCAAAAAGTTCAGCAAGTACGTCGCTCTGATCCCCCTCCAGGGGAGTCACCCAGGGATGCTCTGATTCACGATTGGCCACCTGGTCTCCTCTATGCTTACCCCCCCCCTCCGTTTATTCCGAAGTTTCTACAGAAAGCAAGCAGGCTGAAGAGCTCAGTCATCCTCATTGCCCCCTTTTGGCCTCGATAGATATGGTTCCCCTTCCCCTCATCAACTTGAAATATCCTCTGTGGATACTACAGCCCACTCAGGATCTCTTATCTCATCCATCAGGAATTCAACATCCTAATCTCCATGCCCTCAAACTGACAGCATGGCTTCTCTACTTCCAGTGATAGTAAGATGCTCTAACTCGCTTTCCCACTTTGTGATATTATCGAGGCCTCCCAGAATGCCTCCACCAAGAAAGTCTACAGAAGCAAATGGAAAATATTTTCCATGTGGGCTTCCAAGCAGAATATTGACCCCTTTTCAGCACCTACTTCTGCTATTCTTCTTTTTCTCACTACTCTTTTTAAGGAAGGGGCTAGTTTTTCTACTTTTAAACTTAAGTTAGCAGCCATATCCAACGTCAAGCTGGAAACGATTCATTCTGACATCTTCCAGATTATGTAAAGCTTTCATGAAAGGAATTTCCTCCTTAGACCTCCAATAAAGGATCCCTCTCCTCTTTTGGATTTGACAGTGGCCCTTCAAGGGTTAACTCAGAAACCCTTTGAACCGACAGACAAATGTGACATGAAGTTTCTTTCTTGGAAAACTATTCTTTTAGTAGCTATCACTTCAGAAAGAAGAATTCTGAACTCCAGGCCTTATTGGCTAGGCCTCCTTACATTATTTTCCATAAGGATAGGTTGTTTCTGTAAACCAACCCTTCCTTTTTGCGTAAAGTGGCCATGGAGACTAACATTAACCAGTCCATACAATTACTAGTTTTCTTTCCAAACTTTTCTAATAAGGGAGAAATATATACTGCATTTTCTTGATGTCCACAGGCAATTACGTTTTTATCTTCAAAGAACGAAACAGTACAGGAAGTCTGGTCACCTGTTAGTATCCTTTTTCCCTAACCGCTTGAGTCAGGCTGTATCCAAAATTACTCTGACCAAATCGATTACTGATTTTTATGTCCCAGATTTATTCTCAAAAAGATTGGGAGTTGCCTCGTCCTCCTAGAGCACATTCCACTATATCTATGGCTACGCATTTGCCTTCTCTGCAAGAAATTCCATTGACAACATCTGCGCTGCAGCCACTTGGACAAAATGTTACGCTTTACTAATTAGACATGGTCTCCAGAAGCAGAGCTTCTTTGGTTTGACAGTGCTCCGGCATGTCTTTCCTTGAGGGCCTCCTGTGAGTTAAGTAACTGGGGACTCTGACCCATTTGTGAAGAAGAATGAAAAGGACACAAAAAAGAAAGAAAGGGAACGTGTAAACACAGTCCACTACACAATAACAAAAATCACAAGAAAAAGCGCACTGTGAAGGACCGAATAAGCAACTTTTTATTGCACAAAGCTTTCAGGTAATAACCCTTCTTTGGTGTGATACAAAATACTGAAAACAGTAATTCACTTAAATATAAACCAAATAAAAGCAGCTCTGGGAGAAACGGATAGAGATGACTTTATCAGTCTAAGCTATTTACGTTGCCAAGCACAAAACAGAGCCAGGATCCAGAGTTCAAAACACATTAACGCCTTTATTTCCCACAGTACGTTTTCGTCCTTACAAACCAAATGACTTCATTTTTTTGGTTAATTCACTTAAATACTCAAACACAGGCACATCCAATTAAATAATTAAAAACATTAAAGGCATATAACTAAAGTTATAAAGACATTTTAAAGGCATATAACCAAAGTCATATCAAATGCATATAAAGAATGCATATAAAAATGTGCATATAAGTATATAAAAATGCATATAAAAATGTGTAAAACTGCATACAAAAAATAAATATAAAAAATGTATACGAAAAATGCATATAAAAAAAATACACTACATTTACATTTGTTTCTATTTCAGCACTGGCTTAATGCTCACAGCTGCATTTAGCCCTGGCAGTTTGTCAGCATTAGTACGTAATATCTGTTCATATTCTGCTACATCCAATGTATTATTAACATCACTACCTCTTTTACTTGCATAAATCACTTGAACAACCTTAAACTTAAACTTGTGGTCCAAGCTTTCATCTAAGTGATATTTATATAAAGCATTAGCAGGAATTTTTCATCTAATATCTGATAAATGTTCTGTTATGCTATCTTTCAACCTCCTACTACATTTTCCTATATAGAATGACATACATTTTTCACAGGTTGCTATATATGCTACGTATTGTGTGGTACAAGTTGCAAAACAGTTAAATTTAAACTCTCTATGCATAACTGGATGTACAAAAACATTATCACTAGAAATAAATTTACAATGAACACAATTTAAACAAGGAAAAGTACCTTTTTTAGTTGTTTTAACGGATGTTTTCTGATCTTTCATTTCTTTATAGCATAACTGCTGTCTTAATTCTTTTTCATTTTCTAAAGGTAAATGTATGGGTATCACCCAAAACTTTACATAATTCAGGATGTGCTCTTAATACAGATCAATTTTTCATTATGATATTTTTCACCCCATATGGCCTTACATTATAAGTCTTTAAGTAAGTAATTTTATTAAAGTCTCTATTTTTCTTTCTACTATATAAAGCCTGCTCTGTAAAATCATTACCTCCTAAAGTCTGGCAAGGGCATTACGTTGGACATCAACATAAGACTTAGTCTCATTCAACATAAACTCACTATAATTTCTAGACCTAAAATCCTCATACAAATCTTGAGCCTGTTCATGATGCATAGAATCATCAGTATTCAAGCTACTCATTCGAAAATATTGACTTCTAACAATGCCCTTAAAAACATGTGGGGGATGCATACTTGACCTGTGTAGAAACCTATCAGCTTGAACATCCTTCTTGTGAACTTTTGTTTGAATAGAATCAACTTTTTTTAGTTACACAAATATCTAAAAATACAATACCTTCCCTAGAAAAACTCAAATTAAAATTTAAAAAAGTCATAGATACATTCAAATATTTAACAAAATTAAATAAATCCTTCTCCTCACCAGTCCAGATCAGAAAAAACATCATCCACAAAATGTGCATAGAAAGCTACAAACGATGCGTATGTATTCAAGTTACTAAAAACATATTGCATTTCCTAGTTATTCAAGACAAGGTTAGCATAGGTACTCGCCACTGAAGTTCCCATAGCAACTCCAGGAACTTGATTTTAATAGTCATTCTCAAAAAGGAAAACATTGCTACACAGTACAGCATCAAGTAACGAGCAAGTGGTCTCGATCTCTTGCTTGGTAGAGTCGGATCCGAGGATCGTATCCTAGACCCATTCGTGAGGAAGAATGAAAATAGACAACACAGGTGCCAAGTTATGGTAAGTATATAACTTCCAATTTCTTTACAAATGAGTCAAAACATTTATAATATGTTTATGTTAAAAGCAAAATTTAAAAATAGATGCATGTTTATGCAAGACATAGTTTCATATAAGCAGTAGCTTTATATTTCAAGTGTCTTACAGTTGTATTCTGTTTGTACTGACAAACAGCTAAAGGTAAGTGCTGAAGGAGTTAAGGGATGTTATGATGTTATACTATGCTTAAATAGTCTAGTTTCAAAATGTTAATAGAGAAAAAAATGTGCCAGGAATCTTTTAAAACCAGATTAATTTAATTAGCAATATACTCTGGCCTTCTCAGGCTGGGGGGGTGATTCTTTGTAAGGATGGCTGTGAGGTAGTTTGTACTGAAACTAAATGTTACAAGGTTAAAAGATAAATCTTAGACCAGGTTGTCTGTGTTTTACAAGGGCATATTTGTCAAATGTTCACGTGAAGCTCTAGGCAAGGATCACAAGGGCATACAATTTTATTATTTGTTAAAAGCTATGTTACACAAAGTTCTGCATTTGTAAAATTGATAAGAAAAAAGTATGTAAATGAGGTATTTTCCTCTATTCTTTGAGACTGATTTGAAAATCTTGTCAGGCAGTCAGTCTCCCTGTGCTGTTTATGGAATAAACCAGTACTTTGCCTATCCTAAAGCATTATTCTTGACTCAGGCGTAAAAGGTAAAACTCTCTGTTATTTATTTATGAACTTTAACAGTAGCTAGTGTCAGGGCATGGGATCACGATCAAAGACTGCTATCACTGTTGTCTTTCTCAAGTAGTTGCATAGCTGAGCAAGAAGAGTTGTTCTAAATGTGGTAAGTTAAGGCCATGTACAATTTTAGGAAGCAGAGTTCCAGGGAGCTGGAGAAGTTTTGCAGTGTTTTCTCAATGGTCACAAAGTAAAGGAAGGGAGTGGTATAGCAGTTGCATCATGGTTGTTATGAAGTGAGAAGGTCTGGTATTAGCTAAGCAGAAGGGAAAGAAGAAGAGATTTAAACAGAGCATTTTATACAGTGTTAGCGAAGAGGAACATGATTCTGTGATTGACGGGAATGATAAATTATGTTGATGAGTTCAGACATCTGAAAAGCTAAAACAGTAGCATTTTTGAATGTCCTTTGAAAGTGGCATGTCTGGAATTTCAAAAGAATAAAGATATGTTCCAGTTTATGTTTACAAAAATATACTTCGGTGTGTTTCTTTAGTGTAGTATCTAGTTATTGAACAGAGTACTTGTAGGAAGGAGTATGCCTGTACAATGGGGGAAATTAAAGAAATGGAAGTAAATACTAATTGAGAAATTGTGAGGTGTTTGAAAATCATAAATTTGATTTTTGCTTATTTTTGAAGGTGTTGTCTGATAGTTTATGTTGGGAGAGACAAGTATAAACTTTAATAACATCATCCAAGAGATGATTTTGTAGATTGGAGGAGGAAGCAGAGGTTTTAAATTAGGTTATCAGCAACAAGCAAGGTATGCAGAGCGAGAATATTGTAGTTTGACTTTTGCATTCCCACGGTTTGTCAGTTTCAGTAAGTGAAATAGAAGAGATGAGGATGAGGGCACTGAGATGTTTAGCACAAGTCTCCACTAGTATTTAGCTTGGGCCTAGCAGCCTCCCTTCCCCCAGAATAAATGAGCTGATCAGGCCATCCGAGCTTATCCTTCTCCCCACCATGTCCTTGGACGCCTGTACCACTAATCAGTGGCAAAACGTATGCCATTTTATACTTCCAAAATGGTATCTCAGTCCTTCATTGCCCAGGAGAATGGTTTGCTGTGGGGCTTTCTAGTGTTTGACCTGACCTCTTTGTTTCCACAACCAACACCGGGTGCCACATTTTGTTCTCTCTTATCCCTCCTCCAGTAGGACAGGTGAAAGATTCCCCAGCCAGCTCATGGCCAAATGTACTCCTTTATTCTTTCATCCATTTTATGTTGTGATGAGGTTTATCCAGAAAACCAGATTTTATCCAAGGACAGAGTCATACCGATTGCACCCTTCTGGCCAGTAAATATTTGATTCTTTCTTTCTTTGTCAGACTTTATTAGGACTTTATCCTGTCAAGCTGCTGCTCTGTCAGTCTTCTTGGAAATCTTGTCCAGATGTGCATGTCCTGACATTGACATGGCTATTCCAGTTCCAGTGATAGCCATGTTGCTCTTCTCAGACACAGTTGCCTGTATTACCTCTTTAGTGTAGGGACCTTCCACAGGAGTTGCAGTAAAAAGTAATTTTTTTTCTTTTGGTTTCCATTGAGGATTTATATCTATCCTTTCTTGCCCCGTTTTACATGATTCCTACATTGCCTGTTGAAAATCTTTCATTCTTATCTTGGATAAATATTCCACAACAAAGTGCATCTGGTAGTCCTCTCCAGTTTTCACTTCTAGCAAGATTCTGCTTTTATAGCCTGTCTAAAAGTATGTAAATCTTTCTCACAAGGCACTTGACATTCATCTCAGGCCTCTATTCAGGGAGTTTCTTCTGCCATGGGTCCTTTAAGTTTGAAAAGTTGACCTTCCTTTTTTTCAAGCTACAGCATCAGCTGACATGAAATTCTGTTTAGAATGTCATCTGCCAAGAGAGAGCTCTAAAGCTCCAGGGTTAGATGCTGTCAGTATCCGCCACCACCACCCATATCAGATCTTTCATGAGAATAAAGTAACTCTTAAAAGTAATCTAGATTTCTGGCCAAAATCAATATAGTGGTTAATTTAAACCAATCCGTCAATTTGTCATTGTTCTTTCCTGCCTAGTTTAAACAAGGTGAATTACCTTATTTGCTGGATGAATATATAGATACCTCTTGAGTATTCTGTGGACAGAACAATAGTCTTGGAGGAGTGATAGTCCGTTATTTGTATTCTTTGCCAAAACCCAGTTTGGTAAGAAAGTTACCTAGCATACTGTGTCATGATATTTGGCTACTTGCATTTCCTTCTGTTACAGTAGATTTTGGAAAACTCTTCCAACAGCCCCTGCTCTTCCCTTGTTCCCTTGGCACCTATGTGTAAGGCACTGTAAAGTAGACAGGATTTCCAGGCCTCTCTCTTTCTCTCTTTTTTTTTTTTTGTAGTCACTGTCATCAGATACTTTTTCCCATAAAGTGGTAGGATGCTAGGGATGCAAAAAAAAGCTATTGTAATATGTAGTTACATTATGTTTGCATTGAAGTGTTCCATTAAATGGAGCAGGAAATAAATAATTAGACATATTTACAAAATGTAGAACTAAGTTTCTTACTGGAATATTGAATTTATTACCTAGAGGCTTAAACAGCATTTTTTCCTTCTGAATCATTGATTTGTTAATTATCCATTGTCCTCTTTTATAGTTCTTTGTAACAAGTGTTTTCATAGTAGAAGGTGCAGATATAACTAGAATGAATGCATAGTCTTTGTTGCAGCTCTGAGTATGGTTTGATTTTTGCATTGCTGATCTGTTTTGATAATTTATGGATTACCTATGGATGGCCTCCCAAGGGTTACTGAAAATGGAACTCTACTTAGCAAATAAAACATTTTATATAATTTAAACTCTTCTTATCAAATACAAAAGTTGTGGGTACTTCCCATGACGGTAGATCCTTAAGAAGCTTCATATTCACTATAGTATCTTCCCTGCTCATCTCCACCTTTCCTTCCTTTCCTTTTTCTTTGATGCACATTTGGCCTTGGCGTTTTTGCTGGATTTATAACTGAAAAAAGATATGCTGTGGTGCACAATGGAAAGTGGGAAGAAGTGAAGGCAGCCTGGAAAAAATATTTGCTGAGGAGCCCTAACCTTTATGGTGTGAACCCTAAAGGTTAACAAACATGGACCTTTTTTTCTTACAGGCCTATTATGCTAAGCACTCATCCTCCCTGCTAAAAATGCACCTAATTGATTTGTGTAGCATAATAAAAATGGTGGTTCAACATAAAAAAGTGATCTGTATTTTGCTAGTGCATGGTGATTTATTTAAACTTAAATCCTAGCTAAATGCACTGTGCACTAGCTGTGTATCAGATGGCCTTATTCACCACATGCAGAATACTGAATATTAATTTACAGCAGAATTCTAGGCAATGGAACCAAGCAATACTGAAAGTAAAGTACGCATCATGTAGTCTTCAGACCTGTTAAACTCTGTGAAATGCATGTGGTGCAGCCCCTTCTGCTGTGTTTATTGAATTTGTATAACTCTGTAGCTAATGACTGCTGCATTTTCGAGGTACTGGCTATATTCTGCTTGGCAGATTACCTGCTAAACTAAGATGCTATGGTGATAATTAAATTTTTTTCTAGACCTTTCTGTACCCTCTCACCCATTATCTACCAGTTGTTAGTCCACTTCCTACTGATCTTGAACCCAGTCATTTCCAAGTTGTACTGGCTGTTCAGTAACCCTGGCAGAGGTCAGAACCAGTCAGAGCAGCCTGCATCTAGGCAACAATAGATGGTGGTAGGATATTTTATTTCCACAGCTTTTTTTTTTCCAAATGCTTAAATGGCCAGAAGTTTTCCTGCCTTTTGTCACAGTAGTGCGCTGGATTTGACAGCAGTGGATGGATGAGGGTAGAATAGGATTTGCTAGGAGATGAATGCAGCATCCTGATGTACCCATAGTCTCATACTGGCACCCGGATGACTCCTGCATACTTTTGTACTTGGCTTGAGGTGTGGCTACTGTGCAGTCGCAGCTTATTGGACACGCCCATCTTTTGTATGGTAGAACACCACCTACCTTCTCCATCCCTGCAGGATGGGCATGCTTGTATCAGCCACCTGCTCGCTTCCTCTTCCACTAGTTCCTGCGTTATGTGGGTCACTAATCAGTCCCAGATCATCTGAGTTGCAGTCAGAGCTTCATCCCTGTGCACCAAGCATTCAGACAGCTGGCTGAGTTGAATTATTTTATTCTCTTTTTGTATCAGACAAGCAAGGGATCCTCCAGTGATGCTGTCGCGTTTTAGCCCTTCCTCCCCATTTACTTTTTCCATAGGCAGGAATTGGGGGAAGCAGCTGTCACCATGTTATGATCTGAGTAATTTTTTCTGATCAGCACAGTTATCCTAGTGCAGTGATGCTAGAATATCTTTCTATCTCTCATGCCCAGTCAAGAAGCAGTTGAGAGACTACACTCCTTTGCAGCTTAATTCTTTCCAAAAACACTGTACATAGAACAGTATGGAGTGAAACTAACATTATGTTATTGTATGTAAACTGCAGTATATCCCTGGAAATTGCAGCAATGGTAAATGCCCTGTACCCTAAGAGGGGTCTACTTCAGTAGACCAAAATGCCATATGATCGAATTTTAAAACACCAAGACACGTAGACAGAAGTTTCACGAGTGAAACTTCACATAACCAACATTCAGAACACTGAACGTTTGGAATGCCGACAGTCTGAGGTGAGTGGGATGGGAAATCCGTCCACTTCTGCACTGCAGTTCAATCCCGGAGTTGGTATATTTAAGTTGCAGGGGGTTTGTGGGGTGCAGGGGGGGGGCGCATCCCGTCTGCATGAACGTTAAGTTTGGAATTTGTTATTGTGTATAAGATTCCCCACTGAATGTTCATGTTGGTGCTTTGGTTATTGATATGAATATTCAGAGGTTTTGTTTGTGTTTTGGGATGTTCTTCGTGTTTCACTGTTGCAGTCATCACATTTGGGTTATCTGCCTGCAGGTAGCCCTCAGCTGGCCTGAATAACAGAGTCTTGGATTCCTGCGTCGGATGCTGTCTCTTCTTCCATGATGTCAGGTCGTCAGGGGTATAAAACATGTAGCCGACACCATTACCCCAGTCTTTTTTGCCGTGCGGTGCCTGAAGCAGAAGCAGTTCACAACTGCTGGTCAGCCGACTCCTGAAATTTTCGTTTTTGAGTTTCAGAACCAAAGTCTTCAAAAAAAGATCTTTTTTCCTTGCTCCAACCGATGTCAGTAAAAGTTAACAATTGTCTTACCTGTGGAAAGCAAATACCTCATAAAGATTTTCATTCATACTGCATTCCCTGCTTAGGCCCAGACAATGACATCCCTCGCTGTCGGTTTTATGCCTTGTTCAACCCCCGAACTATTCGTCGTCGGGCTATCTTTGCAGCAAATTATTTTGGTACTCGGTATCAGTACTCCGAAATGGCTTCGTTAAGCTATCCGACTACCGATCTTCTGAAAAAACGTAAAGATAAAGACAGAGACAGACCGCATAGGTCCAAAATTGCTGACAACGCTTCCATTAAGCTAGTCGACAGTACACCGGTACTCAGTGAGGCGCTTTCGCAGCCCCTGATACCCACTACTTCAGATTCACAGGCCTTTACTGAGACCCATTCGGAGTCAGGTATGCCGCGAGATGCTTCTTCGACTATGGAACCTGCAGATGTCTCTACCTTGGATGGGTTCGGAGCCGCTGTGCAGGCATTGGCTTCTGAGGGTGTATTCAGGCCTACAGACTTGCATTTTTAAACCAACGCCATCTTCTTCATCCAGGCCTAAAACCTCACACCACGCCTAGAAAAAGAAAACCGATGTCCAAACCGCATGCTCAGGCCCATACGCCTAAAAAACAAATGCTTAGAATGGCTGAAGACCTTATTACCTTAATTAGGGGAACCAGCTTTCCCCCTCTAAGAGACCTAGAACTGATTTTCCTTCTGATTCTTCTGATCAGGAATCTGATATTTCTGTTCCTTCTGATTACCAGGATTTGCCCTTATCTACCTATGAGGATTCTGATGCAGAGGATTCCATTCCCTCTGCTTCCCCTCCAGAAGATTTTTCTTTTGGGTGAAACCTTGCACACTCTTAGGGAGCATTTCTGCTGGGAAAGCCAGGATTACTCTGACTCCAAAAAGAGGCTTAGGGAATTCATACTCCTTCCTCAACACAGGCCTTTAGCTATCCCTCCTGTTCTGGACATTGTAGATGATGCTTTCTTGGAATCTAGCCTTTCCCCAGACACTTTACCTCCAGCCCCCAGAAAACCTGACAGGTATTACAGAGTACCTGACTCTCACAAGTTCCTCTTCAGGAATCCTACTGCAGATCCAGAGACCATTGCCCAAGGACCAAAAGGCATTAAGGCTACTGCTGCCAAAAATCCTACCCCTTCTGATAGAGATTCTAGAGCCTTAGACAGATGGGGTAAGAAGGTATACACGTCTGCTACTTTGGCCATTAAGGATTTAAATTGCCAGTTTCATATGCTACCAGCAGCATATTATGGGACTACTTAAACAGAAAATTATGTTGATTCCTGACTGTGCTGAACACAGAGGATTACAGGATTTAATGCATTCTGCAGAACAAGTTGGTAAACATACTTTGCAATGTGTTTTGACTCTTTAGAAGCATCTTGCAGGGTTGCTGTCACTGGGTCTGTACTTAGAAGGCACGCTTGGCTTAAGGAGCAAAACTTGACAGATCATGTTAAAGCTAAATTACTGGATGCTCCCTTAAACCAAGACCGCCTGCTTGGCAACAAAGCAGAAGTCCTCAAAGGGATGGAGGAAAAAGCTAAATCTATGCAAACTGTTAAAGATTTCCTAAAGGTACAGCCTCCCAGATTTAGTAGACATTGGCCTTCAAAGAACTGGTCCTTTCCAGACTCTTCCAGGCCCTCTCAGTCCAAACCCAGGAACAGCAGACCACCTAGGTTACAGTCTCAGACTGCGCACAGGTCTAAGCAGTGGGGGCCTCCCACTTCCAAAGCAGGGAGCAGTAAACCACCCCCCTACAGAAAAATGGCACAATGACTTAACCTTAACCCTCCCAAGCCCTGCTCAACTGCCTGCTCCCTTAGGAGGAAAGCTCGCCCTGCATGCAAAAAACTGGGAACTCATTACCAGGGACAAATAGGGTTTGAATATAGTTTCCCAAGGATACAGATTCCACTTCCACTCCCTACCAACCCCAAACGGTTGGCCAGAACTACCCCCCAAATCAGTGGGTGGAGGCCCAACAGCAGGTTCTCTCTCTTCTAAGTATCAGGGCTATTCAGCCTGTCCCAGCAGAACAAAGAGGACAAGGTTTCTATTCAAGAGTTTTCCTGGTACCGAGAAAAGACAGCTCCTGGCATCATATCCTGGACCTCTCTATTCTAAACACCTTTCTGGTAATCCAAAAATTCAAAATGCTAACACTTCAACAGCTTCTTTCTATGCTAGGCAAAGATGCCTGGTTGCAACCTTAGACTTAAAGGAAGCTTAACCTGCACATTCCAATAAGGGAATCTTGCAGGAAATACCTACGCTTCAGGGCAGGCTCCATGCACTATCAGTTCTCTGCACTTCACTTTGGTTTATCTACTGCGCCCAGGGTATTCACAAAGTGTCTAGCTCCAGCCATTGCATTTTGCAGGCAGAGAAATATTCAAATATACCCATACTTGGACGATTGTCTGATTCAGGCAGAAAGCCAGGACTTGCTATTACAACGTCTGGCATTTGTAAAGAAACTTCTAACCTCTCTGGGGTACACCATAAACAAAAAGAAATCTCACCTAGTACCCTGCCAACAGATTGTATTCCTGGGAGCAAGCTTGAACACAACTTCCCAGATGGCTTTCCTCACTCTGGAGAAACAAGTTCATTTGACAACCTACTTCGAACTATTGGCCACAAAACCCCAGCTATCTGCAAGGAAAATTCTGCAAGCCCTGGGGTTCAGGGCCTCTTGCATTCTACTAGTTCCATATGCAAGACTGCATATGAGGCAACTACAATGGTATTTAAAAAGCCTATTGTGTCAACATTCTCAGGATCTAGAATCAATGATTCCTATCATTCCTTGTATAAAGACAGAGTTCCTTTGGTGGGCAGAGGCCTGCTACCACAACAAGGGGCTCCCTTTGACTCTACCCCATGCCGCCCAAACCCAAACAACAGACGCATCAGACTGTGCATGGGGGGGGGGGCTCACTTGGCAGGGCAGTGCATTCAGGGCAAATGGAACCCGAGACAGATGCATCTGCATATCAACCAAAAAGAAATGTTAGCTGTACAGAATTCCCTGACAGCCTTCAAAGATCACATTCTTCCAGGATAACTATTGGTAAAGACAGACAACACCACAGTTATGTGGTACATAAACAAGCAGGGGGGAACCCATTCGTATCCTCTCTGCAGACTAGCCATGGCTCTGTGGAACACAGCCTTGAGCTGCCAAGTGCACCTACAAGCTCAATTCCTGCCAGGCGGGCTAAATTCACTGGCAGACGACTTAAGCAGAAATCTCATGGACCCACACGAATGGAAACCGGAACCAAAAATATTCAACCTCTTGAGGAACAAACGGGCGACTCCAGAGGTAGACCTGTTTGCCTCCCCTCAGAACTACCAGTTGGACGAATTCTGCACAAGGACTCCCCACAGTCAAGCTTGTAAAGTGGATGCTCTGTCCTTTACCTGGGAAAGCCTCTCGGTTTATGCCTTTCCCCCTCTGCCTCTCCTCTCGAAGGTTCTGCTAAAGGTTCAAAGAGGTTCAAAGATTAGTACTAAGCTAACTGCCCTTGTGAGCCATATTAAGCCTAGCCAGTTATCCCTTGTGAGACTCGAACCCTGCACCTTGTGTTTGTAAGGCAAACACCTTAACCATTAGGCCACCCTCCCATCCCAAAGATCAAACAGGACAAGCCAAGGACAATACTAATTGCACCAGACTGGCCACGCTAGCACTGGTACCCCCTCTTGCGCAGTATGACACTGCTGGAACTATGGCACCTGCCTCAGACCCTTTCCTTGCTGTCCCAGCAGGCAGGCCAGATTCTGCACCCTCAGCTTCAAACCCTGAACCTTGCAGCCTGGTTAATTCCTTGAGCTCTCCAATAGCATCCCTCAGTAAACAGGTGCTAGATGTCATTCTGGAGGCAAGGAGGCCTAGTACTAGAAAATCCTATGCTGAAAAGTGGAAAAGATACTGTTCCTGGAGCCAGACTCGGGATGGGCATAACAGTGCCCAGCTTACCTCATATTCTTCAGTACATAACAGAAATGCTCCACAAGGGCCTATCCTTCTCGTCAATTAAAATTCATGCCTCTGCCATTTCAGCTCATTATAGTACTGAGCCACCCCCTTCTCTCACCCTCTGCTAAAACAATTCCTTAGAGGGGAAAAACAATTAAGACCCCCCCAGGAGAGCCTCTACTCCATCCTGTGACCTTAACTTTGTATTGGAAAAGCGCACTCTCCCTCCCTTTGAGCCAGCTGCAACAGCAGAGTTGAAATTCCTTTCTTGGAAAACAGCAATCCTTCTAGCCATCACTTCAGCAAGAAGAGTGTCTGAATTACAGGCCCTCATGGCAGTGGATCCCTTCATTATCTTCCGTACAGACAGGGTTTCCCTCAGGACCAATCCTTCCTTTATGCCCAAGGTGGTGTGTAGTGTGGCCCTAAATCAGTCAATTCACTTGCCTACTTTCTTCCCTAATCCACAAAACAAAGGAGAATGAATACTGCACTCTCTGAACATGCACAGACAACTTAGATTTTATTTAGACAGGACTAAGCCTCTCAGAAAATCTGAACAGCTGCTAGTTGGCTTTGCTGCAGGGGCAGAGGGAAAGGCCATTTCAAAACAAACCATTTCCAAATGGATAGCCCATTGCATTCATTTCTGCTACAAGCACCATGGAAAACCTACTCCACAGAGGATAAGATCACATTCCAACAGGGCTGCATCTACCTCGGCAACCTTTCTCAGAGAAGTCCCTACCAGGGACATCCTAGAAGCTGCTACCTGGAGCTCTGTACATACCTTCACCAAGCATTACCACATGCCTCTTTTTTCTAAATCCAGAGCTGGTTTTGCCACTGCAGTCTTGCAGGGCTTAGTAGCTGGCCCTAATGCTCTCTAATTTCCTCCTCCATTCCTTAGCTTTGGGAATCAACCCAAATGTGATGACTGCAACAGTGAAACATGAAGAACATAGTACAGTTGTATACATTTACCATAAATGTAGATGTTCGAGTGTATTCACTGTTGCAGTCCTGGTTACCCTCCCTCCAGCCCCCTGACTTCTCTTGGCTCTATCTTTCCTTCTTGTTTGGTATATTTAAGTTTTCTGGTGTACTTGCTTTTTGATGGAGGTGTACCATAACATATAATTGCTTCCCATTGAGGGGGCACCTGGCATCTGGGGCAAGAAAAACTGATGTAATGGCATCGGCTGTATGTTTTATACCCCTGACGACCTGACGTCATGGAAGAAGAAACAGCATCCGACGAGGGAATCCAAGACTCTGGTATTCAGGCCGGCTGAGGGCTACCTACAGGCAGATAACCCAAATGTGATGACTGCAACAGTGAATACACTTGAACATCTACATTTATGGTAAGTGTACACAACTGTACTTTTTGTTTAGTGGGCGGTTTAGTTGATAAGCTATTATTTTCTGTGTTTATACTTGTTTATACATGGTATATATGTTTTTTATATGTTATTAACATTGACTTTGTGGGATTTGTGTTTGTTATTGACAGAGGTGCGTGGAAGGTATCCGCTAAATTGTGTTTTTTGGCAAGTATACCTGTTTAAAGATGCAGCATACTACTTTACAGGAGGTGTTTTAGCTGTGCATTGCATTACGTTGTTGTTTGTACTGGTCAGGTAAATGAAAGTTGGGTATGTGCGATGTCAGTCTTTTGAAGTTTCGGACATGTGGTCTCAGTATTTTGAAAGTCATTGATATGGCATTTCAGTCTACTGAAGTAGAGCCCCCCCAAGAGAGGTATGCAAACCAATGATCACACCCTTCTCCAGTATAGTGTCCAGTTACGGCAACATACAATCTATTTATCAGATTTGAGTTTCTGATAGTAGACAAGGATACCTTGTCTCCGTGCTAACAGCTGCTCTAAGTTGTCTCTTTTGCTGCAGTATTGGTGGATAATTGTTGTCAATCCTTTTTTATGCCTGTTCTTCCTGCTCCACCCCCAGCAAACTTTATTCTGCCTTCATCCATTCATTGCTGCCCTATGAATAATTGCTGCCATCTACAGAACTTATTAGGCAAGTGGAGAACAGAAGTAGATTTCCACATTTTTCTTCCATATCTCTCTCTCACACACACACACACACACAAATATACACTAAATACACACCTATGGACAATTTAGAGTCACCATTCTACTTACCATACTTCTTTGGGATGTGGGAGGAAACCAGAGTACCCAGAGTAAAACCCATATCAACAACTCATAAAGAAGGCACCCCAGTCAACAATTGAAATGGAGAATGTCTGTCTGACTGGTGGCAATACTACTTGGAGCAAGACAGTATTGCCCACCCATTCTGCCTACCCAAGGTGTACATATAATCACTGATCGTACATCTGACAGTAGAGTGAGCTCTGAAACTGAACTACACATTCTTTGTTTGAAAGGGCTACTGCTGAAAATCAGCCAGTCACCTCTTTGGAATAAGCCAGACTACAAGATCAGAGAATTGAGACTTTATAATCAGACCCATTAGTATTTGTTGATTGAGATCTGAAAGTCTATTTGAGTGAAGCAGGTTACGTCTATAATGTTTGCGGGCCTGTCAACGCATGTAGAACATCTTCTTGCTCTCCCAAACCCAGTAGTTCCACTAGTGATCTGTCTACTGGTCTTCCTGGAGACAGATTTATTTATTTTTTTTTAATTAATCCCCTCCTGGCTTTGTACAGCCTGTAGATGTTGTCCTGTAACCATCGGATCCCCAGTTGCTCTCTCTGGGTGCACCCTACGTAACCTTTTACTGAGTGAACCCCAACTTCTCAGGAAGTCTTCCTTGTTGATAACTCATTTTGTAGTCTAAGGGAGCTGGGGGACCCATCATGTAGTTGCATTCATGGAGCTGTGAGTCATCATTCTTACTGCTGCTGGTCAAAGTCCACAGCTGGAGGAGTGGCTAGTGCAGTAATGTCAGAGCCATTGTTGCTGTGGCCTGTAGTCCAAATGGGTGACATATGAGATTCCTAGTCTCCCCCCACAGGTTGCGTAGGCATCTCTAAACTCAAGCCTCCCAGGGATAGGAGAGCTGGCTATTAGCTCCGTCATCTTATTCCCCTCCATCTCTCCCATGAACCTCACCAGTGGTTAGAGTCCATTCTCAAACTTGAGTCACCAGCAGCATAAATGGATGCTTTGTATCTGTGCTACATGGGGACAGATTTTGCAGCATTAACAATATAGAGAAAGCAACATTTTTACCTGACAATTAATGAAACAAATTGTACGGCAAAGCATAACTTAATCTCTACAAAAATACATGCAAGAACAATCTTTTGAATTTTGTATCAGTTTCTTCTCTTTCAGATCTGCAGAGCTCTGATGCTTACATGACCATAGTGCATACCCAAAAAGGTTTTTTCACATTTTATAACAATATCACTTGGAGCTGGGAGCCTATCATTTCATAGTAGTATTGTGCTGGTAGGACATTCAACCTTTTTTTTCATGTTCCTTTGAATTAAAAAAAAAAACTTCTGCCCTGAGAAAATTTCTACCATGAAAGATAAAACACATTTATACTTACTTGGGCATTTTAAAGTGATGAAAATTCTTGCATAATTGTGCAAGAGTAAGCAAAAACATTTATTTAGTTTTAATACTTGCCACATTTTTCTTTTAAGGGGGCATCTTGTTATTAGGTCTCCAGCCATATCTGGTCCACACAATATGAACGGTAAAGTTTTTCTACTTCCACACCAACACAACTCCCATCTTTCTTTTCAAATAAAATCTCAGTCTGGCTGGATAAAAAAAAATAGAAATGTAAATTTTAGTTTTATTGTTGTAACATATTAGTGGATGGCCAGAAGGGCTCTTAGAGCCACATGTACTATATCAGGTATTTTGTTCATGTGCTTTTTCCCCTCCTGCATCAGGCCTCCCTAGGTGAGACCAATTTTCTGGAGGGCCTGTTATCCAGGCAGTCACAAGGGTGGTTTGTGCTTCTACCACCACTCCCTTCCTTTACTGACATGCTGCAGGACAGAAAAGGAACTATCAGTCCATATCCAGGATAGTCTGGCTTGCCCATAGACCAGGGTCTTAGATTCCATACAAAGTGTATGAACATGGAATTATGTGTCTCCTCTTCTCTGTCAGCAGGTCGCATCATACTGAGTGAAGGCTATGGAGATGTTTTTACTTTGTCCCTAACTGGATAGTTTTCTTCTCCCTGTAATGCACAAAAACCACCACTGTAGAATAGCTGAATGGCTCACAACTAGCTATTTAATGGGTCTTATTTACTGATGTGATTTAGTACAAGATGCTTATTCAAATCTGCATACCATTGTGAGATGAACTGTGTCGTACTGGAGCTTTCATCTTTCCAGTAAGCTGAAGAAATATAATTGCTTTGTTTGGCCTTGTTTTCTTGATTTACTAAATCAGTTCTCCAGCTTTGATTTGTTTAAAAAAATCTTCTTTGAGTGTATCTTGTAAGCATCCATCAGTCTCAGTTGCCATGATCTACAGTGCTGTTGAGTTGTAATGTGTGTAATAACCACCTTAATATGCACAAACTGCCTCTCATTAGAGTGCTCTAAAAGTGCAATAACTGCTTTGAACTATTTCAGTTCCCTAATGACATCCATTAGTGTCATTTTCTGAATGCTTGGGTGATCTGGAGAGAAGCTGATGGCTGCATGGGTTGCACTCCTCATGGCAGAATCTGAAGGCTGCAGAATATCTGCCTACAGTGATGTTGCTGTCTGAAGAAAGGACTGAATCTCCAGACACTTGAACCTTTTTGCAAATATTTTTTTTAATACTTCTGCACCACAGTATATGTAAAGCACCCTTTGGAATCATTGCCTTTCTAAAAGGCTTGGTAGGCTATTTTATTTCAGGTTGTGCTACCTCCAACTGCATTTAACTGCTTACACCTTTGTAGGTGTCTAGAAGTTAGTCAGGACTAAGCGGTTTTCCTTTTTTTATGATGGGGAAGTACAGTGCTTAATTCTAAGGTATATATGTGCTTCAGATACAGTACAACATGTAATTAATTTAGCTGTGGGATAGTTGATTTTAACTGGTTCTTACATGACAAATCCTGAGTGACAGGCAGGAAGAGTGATAGATTGCTTGCTTAAGTTTGCATTTGCTGTCTATGTAATCTGATAGTGAATTCTTTGGCTTTGCAGTCTAATATTTAATAGAAAGCCTCATCAGAAAACTATTGTAGGAATCATTAAGCATTTTATTGGGCATTAATAGAATATCCACTGTATTACTTGCTGTGAAGATTATTATAGTGAATGCCTAAAATGTCACATATAGGTGCACAGGATTCCATGAAAGCCAGTGGTAATTTGCAAGCCATTGTATTGACAGTAGTCATTTTTATGACTGTTACATTTTGTTTATAAACACAGATGCTGTGAAATTAGTCTGCACAATATAATTATTTATACAGTCCTCACAGCTGACAAGTGGTTACCACTGCAACTTTTTAGCCTCAGCATAGCAGTAATGAAAAAATAGTATTTGTGTATCTCTAGGCGGATAAATTCTGATTTGCACAGCAACATAGCCTTATCATTTTTGAAAGTTTCGTACTTACTCTATTTAGAAACAGAAAGTTACAAAAAAGTGGCTTTCATTATTGTAAAATGACTCCACAGATGAGATGGACAGTCTCTCATCTTTGCAGTATGACCACTTTCAAAAATTATGGAATGCTTTTCATTTAATCAGTCCAGAAATATTTTGGACTTTTCACCTGTCTCACAGTAATGTACATTTAAGCCTAACAGCAATATGGTTAATTATGTCTTAAGCAAGTCAGTATCATTTTTGGCATCCTGGCTGCCATAGATAGATATCAAGTTCATGTCTGCTATATTCAGTAACTCCATTATTTTAAGTAATTGCTCCTTCTCCATATGTCGAGTAGCCAGTGCAGGGCTTTGCTCCTGTGTCCAAATAATCAGTTCAAGTGCAGTATCTTGAGTGAATCAACCCTAGTCTTACATTGCTGTAAACATCATTGTTCCACAAGGTTTAGTTCTTCATTGATTGACTTCGGCACTCTTCATGAGTGTTCCTATGCATCTGTTATTAGTGAGTCAGCTTTCTTAAAGGACAGCTGCAGGTAAAGGACGAACAGAAAATAAATGTTTTTGGTCATAAATTGACATTCTGTGCTGCTCTGTTTTTGCATTGGTGTGTGTGTGTGTGTGTGTGTGTGTGTGTGTGTGTGTGTGTGTGTGTGTGTGTGTGTGTGTGTGTGTGTGTGTGTGTGTGTGTGTGTGCATGCTCTGTTTTTGCATTGGTGTGTGTGTGCGCGCGTGTGGGCATCCGTCTGTGTGTGCACACGCATGAGAGTGTGTTTAACACCCTTTCATATTATGCTATCTTTCAGAATGGCATACCAACAGGTCCTTTTGGTTTTCAGTCAAAGCTTTTTCTTTTTAGAAAGCCTCACAATGTAGTGCTACTTTGTCAATCCTTTTTCAAGAAAAGTAAATGACAATCATTCTGAACTGCAGTTCTTTGACTTGAGGCTTTGTAAGAGTAGCTCTTAAGAGTTCATGGCTTCACTTGATTTTCATTAAGTGCAAATTAGTTCATAAGTTATTACTATGCAGTTGACTTAGGTTCATAGGTTCATACTAGGCTATCTGCCCTAGGGTATTTATAAGCCTAGCCAGAATATGTTTGGCTTTCGCCACCCATTTTAAATTTATTTTGCTATGCCCTTTTTCGAGGTTAGTATACTGTGCCTCTGTCTAACAGTGACACAGAAGTGATACCTGGGGTAAACCTACGATCTCCCATCCACTCATCAAGATTCCTCTTGAAGAGAGTCAATGAGGGACTCTGCCTAACCTGGACTGGGATTTTATTCCAGAGTGAAGGGAGCCTCTGGGTTATGAATCTGTCCCTCCAGCATGTCCTATTTATTTCAGTGCTGAGGTTCAAGTCTCTCGAGCGCGTAGCTTGATGGGATTTGGATTTTCTGAGGTGCAGCATGTCCATTAATTCCGGGTTGGATATGGCTTTATACGTCAGGCACAGATCGCCTCTGAACAGGCGGTATGCCACTGAGTAGAGCTGGAGTTTCTTTAACCGGGCAGCATATGGCATCTGTTTGAGCCCTTTGATCCTCTTGGTGAGGTACTTTTGGGGTCTTTCCAGTTGCTGCAGGTGTCTGGTAAGGTACGTCCCAACTTATTTGGAGTCTAGCCACTGCAGTTTCCACTGCTTGATACCCCTTCGCATAAAGGATTGTGGGGCCCAACCTTGCGTAAATTTACAGTTTCCCATCCATTTGTCTAGGTTGTGTTTGAAAATGGTTATGGAACTGCTTTGTTTAATATGAATGAAAAGTCTGTAGGACAGGGATTCTTTGTGAGAGTTATTTATCCTATCATCAGGTTCTGTTTGTTTCAGTGTAGGTTTGAGTGGTTTATATGGTTGTTTATAGTGTTAAAACTTTGCAGACATATAACAGGTCACACAAGATGGAGTTGTATGAAGCCTAGTAGGCAAGGTAGAGATAATTCCTTAAGAATCTGTGTGAGACCGAAAAGAGAGAGAGAGAGAGAGAGAGAGAGTACTTTAAGGCATTCTCTGTACCAGATGATCTTATTAGTGAGAAAACAGGGTTACTCAAGTATGATTATGAGTTTTGGGCAGGTACATATGGAACAGAGCATTGTATTACATTAAGGCCCTAGTGAAGGATGAGTAGAGAGGGACAGCAACATCTTTGGACCTAGAAGCTGTATCTTTGGTGATCTGTTAGGCCAGGTAGAAGGATTGTCTTGCAGTACTAGATATGTAGTGACCAAAAGGGAAAGGTCATTGTGTTCACAGGTTAGTGCGCACTGTAATGAATGGGTATTGGCGGGAAATTTGACAATAATGCCCAGTTTGCAGTCATCTGCAAAGACAGTTAACTAAAAGTTCTGTTTCCTGGTCTGGAGATCGGAGGAGTAGATGCCAAAAGCGCAGGTGTCCCAGTACTGAGCCCCGGGGCACACCACTAATTTTATACTTTCCAAAGAGGCACCTGTCACCATAACTATGTAGGTTCTTTTCAGCTAATTGGCTATTCACCTTACCACATCTGTCTACAGACAGAATCATACAATGACAGGTCATTGTTATTCAAAAACATGAACTCTGATTGGATAGTCCAACCAGTGTGCCCATTGTAAATCGAGCATATGCCAATAGAAAAAAGTCCAGCTTCTAAAGTACCATTGAGTGGCCAGACAGTTCTATTGGAATATGGTACTGAGAGCAGAGTAAAGTACAAGAAAAATCAGGTACATTCTACAAAAGTAAAGAAACAGAAAAGTGCCTGATTTTTCTTGTATTTTTGCGCTGCCCTGTTTAAATCTCTGCAGAGTGTTATACCTCTGAACTGTCCGGATCTTTGCAGAATATCCAGATTTTGCCTCATAGTATTGGTGTTTTCCACGTAAAAAATTAATTTTCTAGCAAGCCACTGGGGTTGAAGCCATTAAATAATGACAGACATTTAAGATTTAGCCTCCATATCCTTCAGAAAATGCATGCTAAAATACAGCAACTGAGATTCTCTTTTCTCTGTTGCTTTGATTCAACAACACTGATATACTGTGCAAGCATAGAAACGTAACTCCCCGACACATGCTCAGTACATCCGAAAATGCAGAAGAACAGGAAACAACCTAGAGGAACACTATGGCGCCATTATACAAAGACATTATTTAAGACGGGTAAGCAATTTCTTTCTTAAATAATGTCATTGTATAATAGCAATAGCCTACTTGTGGGTGTTGGGTATGTCTGGATTTACTCACGGCTTCACCTTCATGATCAAGCCACACCAACCATGGTTTGTGTGGGTATATCTGGATTTACCCATGGCGTCACCTTCATGATCAAGCCATGCCAACCATGGGTAAATCCTGATATACCCACACCCACTTGTGGGTCATTGCTTAAATATATATACTTTTAAGGCATGTAGCATGAGATATAGTGTCAAATACTTTGGCTCATATCCAAATATATTGTGCAAAGAGAATGACCATATGGTTAATTATTTAAGAAAGAAATTGTCAACGGCCAGTGTGATCTTCTCAAAGAAGTTAACTAAATTGAGTAGGCAGGATCTCTCTTTGACAAAGACAGATTGATGAGGGTCTAGACTTGTAAGATTTTTCATATCTTAGTTTATGAGGTTAGATGTGATACATTCCATTGCTTTGCAAATCAGACTAGTCTGGCTAATGGGCTTCTAGTTTCCTGGGTCAGTGGTAGGCCCACTCTTTTGTAGGACATCACCACTGTAGTTCACTATACTTCCTGTGTAGCTAAGCTCAGGTTATACAGCAAATTAAGGAGGGGCTCCTCAAGGCCATGTTTGATGGTAAATTATCAGGCCCCATTGAAGTAGTATTTTTGGTTTTAGAGAACATTTCCAATAACTTCCTGTGTATTTATTAGGAGGTGTAATGGATTTTGGAATTTGAGGAATTCATAGTTGTTTCAGGAGCAAAGTTTGCACTAAATTTATTTGCTACTATATTTGCTATGTCTGCTGGGTCTAAGTGGTTAGTGCCATTTTGAATTAGTTCAGAACACTTCTGGGTGTTATTTTAGTTTCCTAATTTAACTAAAGAAAAGCTTCATTATTCTTTGAGAAACTAATTTAAGTTCATTATCACAGTGATCCATTTCATTTGCATTTATCTGCATTTGTGCATACTCACCATCAGATAAACTTCCAACTGAAGCAACACATTCCATTTACATATATGCAAACAGTAGAACACAAGAAGTCTTATTTCCAGTGTCTTTCTGTCTGCATGTTAACTGTTAAATAGGCTAATCCTTGTGAACTTTTTTCAGTTTCAGCCTAAGTATAGGTCAGGATAAACAGTGTCTAGTGTATTTTTGTACACTTAACAGTTTGATTACATGCATTGTGTTTAACTTTTGTGTAAAATGCAGACTTGAAATGGAGTTAATAAAGATGCATTTGCAGTCACCGAGCACTTCAGCAGCACAGATACAGGTATTTCTGATATATTTTAGCAGCATGTACCCATATTTATAGAAATATAGTGTATACTTAGAAAGTAATTCATACTGAACAAGATGAGAAGTCTTAAAACATTAAATGAAAAAAACATTAATGATGCATACTAATATATGAGCATATTGAAATGTTGCACGTTACTTCAAGCATATTTTTCTATATACATTACTTACAAAATGCAGTTCATAGGTCACCTCTGATAAACAAATAGGCCCCACATTCCTACTTAATTCTGACCAAAGGAGGTAAAGCTACATCTGCCACCCAGCATATCCTTGTATTAGACCAGACATTCTGCTTATTTTGTTGTGAACATCATTAGCCTTGAACTAAAAATGTTATTCCATTGTAATGTCCTGGTCCTTAGCCATGGTTTTCTCATATCTGAGTAGTTTAAAGAGCAAGACATTTCCTGCCTGTGACTGGAGCATGAGTCAGCTTTAAAAAAGGAGAAACAAAGGGTGGCTTTGTTTCTTGAGACCTAATCTGTAATCTTATTCAAGGCTTCCTTGCAGCATTTTTCCTGTCTTTATGTCACTGGTGTACTTGAAACAGAAGAGAGTGAATAGTAAAGGAAATTAAATTGTATTTAGATTGAGCAGTAAAGAACCTTCTGGAGTCTCCCTGGGTCAGTGACATCCCTGTTTGCACTTACTTGGTTGCCAGGCCTGATGATCCATATCTTGCATTGCACGCACTTAGAAAGTCGGCATGTCACACATGGTGAAATACTCAACAGCTGTAGTTTTTCTAATACTTTATGATGGTCCACATTATTTAAATGCTTCTCCGAAATCCAGACATATAATGTCTATTTGAAGGTGCTACTGCAGCAGTGATATTAAGGTATTGTAAAGATATTGTAATATTGTAAAGGTTATTGGTGTCCGTCACAAGAAATATGCTGGCTAACCTGAAAAATGTTAATAGTGTGGGTAGGTACATAGGTAATTACTAGGCTATCAGAGTGGAGACTTTTACAGGCATAGACAGTAAACAGAAGTCAGAATTAAACCCTGTACTTTGTATCTGTGAGGTAAAGAACTTGACTGTTATGCTAACACCTCCCCAGGTTTGTGACCTCAAATTTAGTCAGCCAGAGGTCCTTGATGTTGGCCTTGACTTCAGAGAAGTAGATTCCAAAAAGGAGTGGTCCCATGACCAATCCCTAAGGGAACTCTGCTGGTGATTGGTCTCTTTGTAGAGGTCGACTCCTCAATTCTGACTTCCTGGGTCCTGTCTGTGAACCAACTGCCTATTCACCAGGTGACATAAAGATTTATACCCAACCTCTTGAATTTGTCAGCAATGCTCTTGTGGGGTATTGTGTGAAATGCCTTGATGGGGTCAAGGTAGGCAGTGTGAACCATTTTGCCCCTTTCCATTGCTTTGGTGACTTTCACAAAGAAGTCCACCGGGTTGACTAGGCATGATCTGCCCTTGACTAACCAAACTGGGTTGGGTCCAGTGTTTGGAGGATGTTCATCGTGTTTCACTGTTGCAGTCATTACACTTGGGTTATCCTGCTGGCAGGTGACCCGCAGTCAGCCAGAGTTCCAAAGTCTAGGTCCCGCGTCGGTTGCTGTCGCTTCTTTCCTGACGTCAGTGCGCCAGGGGTATACAAGATGCAGCCGACACCATTTTCTTCAGTCTTTCTTGCCGCGCGGTGCCCGAAGCAAAAGCAGTTCGCAAGTGCCGGTCGGCCGACTCCTGAGATTTTCAAAATCAAATTTCAGAACCAAAGTCTTCAATAAAGCTAAATACCCCGTTGGGGAAACTTTTTCTTGCTCCGGACCGAAGTCAGTAAAAGTTAACAATTGTATTTCTTGTGGGAAGCAAATACCTCATAAGGATTTTCATTCTTACTGTATTCCTTGCCTAGGCCCTGACGACGATGTCACTAGTTGTCGGTTTTGTGCTAGATTCAACAAACGCACTATTAAGCGTCTGTTTGAATTTGCTTTACATTACTTTGGCTGAAGGTTTAACTACACAATGCTGTCGGAACAGCCGACGACCGGAATTCATAAAAAACGCAAAGACAAGGAAAAGGACAGGCATCCGAGGTCCAAAACCGACGACGAAGCCTCTTCTAGGCCAGTCGTCGGTTCTCAGTGAGGCGCTTTCGCAGCTCCTGACACCCGCTACCTCAGAGCCACAGGCCGGATCCGACTCCCACGTGGAGACACCTAGGCCTTTGGAAACTCAAGGTATTGGGCCTGCAGAAACTATTCCCTCAGATGGGTCCGGAGCTGATGAGCAGGCATCGGCTTCTGAGGGTGTTTTCAGACCTTCACAGCTTACTATTAAGTCCACTACAACAGCCAAGGCAAAGTCAAAATCACCATTAAAGACAAGGAAACAAGTACAGCATTCTCCTGGACAGTCATCTATGCCAAAGAAACAGATGCTTAAAATGGCCGAAGACCTAATTACTTTGATCAGGGGTTCCTATCCCCCTCCTGATAAAAGGCCTAGGAAAGACACTGATTTTGATTCCTCTGACCAGGTTTCTATTTCCTCTGATTCCTCCTCAGATCAGGGATATTCCCTCCCTCCCTGTGAGGACTCTGATGCAGAAGAATCTATACCTTCAGCCTCTCTGCCTGAGGATTATTCTTTTGGGGGGAAACCTTACATACCATGAGGGAGCATTTCCATTGGGAAAGCCAGGATTACTCGGAATCCAAGAAAAGGCTCAGAGATTTTCTTTTATTGCCTCAGCACAGGCCCCTGGCTATCCCCCCTGTGCTTGATATAGTTGATGATGTTTTCTCTGAATCCAGTCTGTCTCCTGATTCTTTACCCCCTGCACCAGTCAAGCCAGACAGGTACTACAGGGTCCCAGACTCTCATAAATTTATTTACAAAAACCTTGCTGCTGACCCAAAAAAAAATTTCTCAGGGTCCCAAAGGGCTTAAGGCTTCCACTGCAAAAAATCCTGTTCCCTCTGATAGGGATTCTAGAACTTTGGATAGATGGGGGAAAAAACGTTTGCACTTCTGCTACTTTAGCTGTAAGGGCTTTAAACTGCCAGTTTCACATGCTTAAATATCAACAGTACCTCATGTCTTTGTTAAAACAGAAAATGCTTGCAAACTCAGAATGTTCTGACAATAAGGAAATGCAGGATTTATTGCATGCAGCTGAACAAGTGGGAAAGCATACTCTGCAGTGTGGTTTTGATTCATTAGAGGCTTCTTGTAGAGCCGCAGTTACAGGCTCTGTCATTCGAAGGCATGCTTGGTTGAAAGAACAAAGTTTACCTGAACATGTTAAAGTAAAATTATTGGATGCTCCACTACAGCATGATACTTTGTTTGGTGTTAAGGCAGAAGAGGTGTTAAAGAAAATGGAGGATAAAGCAAAATCAATGCAGACAGTAAAGGATTCCTTACAGGTTCAACCACCTAGGTTTAGCAGGAACTGGCCTTCGAAAAATTGGTCCTTTCTAGTGTCAGACAGGCCACAAAGAGGCAGATACAGATGCCCAAGAGGCAGATCTCAGCCCCAAGGCTCCTACAGACCTAAACAATGGGGTGCTTCAGCCCTCAAAGAAGGAGAAGACAAATCACAACCTTTTAGGAAACAGTCTCGATGACTTTCCTCTACAAATGCCAAGCACTTACCTTTTGGCAGCACCCTTAGGGGGAAAGCTAGCACTTTTCTATCAAAATTGGCACATGATCACCCAGGACAAATGGGTACTGAATATTATTTCTCAGGGTTACAGGTTCCACTTTCACACCCTTCCAAAATCAAAAGGTATGCCGGACCTGCCACAAAACCAGTGGGCAGAGGCACAAAAACAAATTACGGCTTTCATGGACATGAGAGCTATTCAGAAAGTACCACAACAAGAACAGGGACAAGGATTTTACTCAAGACTTTTCCGGTACCCAGAAAGGACAAAGCCTGGAGACCAATACTGGACCTGTCAATCCTAAATACTTTCCTGGATGTTCCAAAATTCAAAATGTTAACACTACAACAACTCCTACCCATGCTGGGCAAGGAAGCTTGGCTAGTTAGTTTGGACCTCAAGGAGGCATACCTGCATGTCCCAGTCAGACAATCTTGCAGAAGATACCTCATATTCATAGCTGGCTCAATGCATTACCAATTCTCTGCACTTCCCTTTGGCTTATCTACTGCGCCCAGGGTCTTCACAAAATGCCTGGCACCAGTAATTGCATTTTGCAGATAAAAAGGAATTCAAATATATCCCTACTTGGACGATTGCCTCATTCAAGCAGAGAGCAAGGACATTTTACTAAAGCATCTGGCATTCGTAAAAAGATTATTAATTTGCCTAGGGTACACAGTAAACGAAAAGAAATCAAAACTAGTGCCCTCTCAAGAAATAATATTCCTGTGTGCAAGCTTAAATACAACTGCTCAGATGGCTTATCTCATGCCAGACAAGCAAAGGCAACTGACTCATTACTTTCAAATGATGGCAACAAAAACTCAGCTCCCTGCAAGAAAAATTCTGCAGGCCCTGGGCTTCATGGCATCCTGCATTCTACTAATTCCATATGCAGGACTGCATATGAGGAAACTACAATGGTATCTAAAAAGTGTTTGGACTCAACATTGCCACAGCTTGGAAACACTAATAACTCTTAATACCCTGCCTGCAACAGGAGTTTCGATGGTGGGCACTGGCCTGTCACCAAAACAAGGGACAACCTTTCACCATACCCACAGCCAGGCAGACAATAACAAGAACAGATGCATCGGATTATGCCTGGGGGGCACACATGGCAGGAAAATGTATTCAGGGCACATGGTCCAAGAAGCAAATGCATATTCACATCAATCAAAAAGAGATGCTAATTGTACAGAATGCCCTGACAGCCTTCAAGGATCTAATATATCCAGGACAACTATTACTAAAGATGGACAATACCACAGTTATGTGGTACTTAAACAAGGAAGGGGGCACACATTCCTACCCCCTCTGCAGGCAAGCCATGACTTTGTGGAACACAGCACTGACCTATCAAGTACATCTGCAGGCACATTTCCTGCCAGGAACGAAAAATACACTGGCAGACGAACTAAGCAGAAATCTCATGGATCCTCACGAATGGAAACTAAATCCACAGGTCTTCAGCATGATAACAAGGAAATGGGGACGCCCAGCCATAGATCTTTTTGCCTCCCCTCACAACTACCAACTACAGAAATTCTGCACAAGAACTTATCACTCACAAGCATGGAAAGTGGATGCTCTCTCATTCAGCTGGAAAACCCTGACAGTTTATACCTTTCCTCCACTGCCTCTTCTTCCCAGGGTGCTCCTAAAAGTCAGACAAGAGAGGCCAAAAATGATCCTGATTGCCCCGGACTGGCCACCCCAGTACTGGTACCCAATCCTAAAGAGCTTGTCTCAAAGCCCAGCCTGGCCTTTACCTCAAATTCCTCATCTTCTGACTCAACAAAACAATCAGATTCTGCACAGTCAACTCAGAACCTTAAATCTGGCTGCATGGCAGATAATATAGCCACTCAGACCACACCTCTCTCAAAAGCTGTTATGGATGTTAATTTAGAAGCCAGGAGGCCCAGCACTAGGAAATCTTATGCAGAAAAGTGGAAGAGATTTTGTGCTTGGAACCAGGCACAAGGACTAGAACCACTTGTTCCAAATATACCTCAGATTTTACAATACCTAACTGAGATGCTGGACAAAGGCCTATCCTTCTCATCAATTAAGATCCATGCCTCTGCCATTTCAGCTCATTACAATACGGAACCTCCTATTTTCTCGCATCCACTACTGAAACAGTACCTCAGAGGGGCAAAAAACATAAAATCCCCAAGGAGAGCACCAATACCTACTTGGGACCTCAATTTTGTGTTAGAAAAGCTCACACTGCCTCCTTTTGAGCCAGCCAATACAGCTGATATAAAATTCTTATCATGGAAAACTGCTCTCCTCCTAGCAATTACTTCAGCAAGAAGAGTCTCAGAGCTACAGGCATTAATGGCAGTGGAACCTTTCATCATTTTTCACCATGACAGGGTCTCTCTTAAGGACAAACCCTACATTTATGCCAAAGGTAGTATCCAGTGTGGCTCTTAACCAAACAATTCATTTGCCAACATATCCAAATCCCCAGAATAAAGGGGAAAGACTTCTGCACACATTGGACATACACAGACAGCTACGATTCTACTTGGACAAAACAAAAGCTTTCAGAAAAACTGAGCAACTGTTTGTAGCTTATGCTGCAGGATCACAAGGAAAGCCTATCTCTCAAAGCAGACTATTTCAAAATGGATAGGACACTGCATTCGCTTCTGCTACTCCCAACATGGCAAATCAGTGCCTAAGGGCATTAGGCCACATTCCACCAGAGCAGCAGCCACTTCAGCAGCCCTCCTCAGGGGAGTACCAACCAAAGACATTTTAGAGGCTGCAACTTGGAGTTCAGTGCACACTTTCACCAAGCACTACCACTTACCTCTCTACTCTAAATCCAGAGCAGGCTTTGCCACTGCAGTTCTGCATGGCCTCTTAGCCTCTCCTAATCCCATTTAGACCCAGCCACCCTTCCTCAGCTTTGGGATTCTACCCAAGTGTAATGACTGCAACAGTGAAACACGGTGAACATAGGACAAATGTAGATGTTCGAGTGTATTCACTGTTGCAGTCCAGGTTACCCACCCTCCATCCTCACTTTCTTTGCTGGGACTTCTCTATATCTTTCTATCCTATACAACCTATGTGGTGTATTTGCTTGTAGATGAAGGTTTTGTTTTTATTTCACTGTATGCTTTTATTAGCAATATGTATTGCCTACCTATTTGGGGGCACCTGACATCTGGGGCAAGAAAAACTGAAGAAAATGGCGTCGGCTGCATCTTATATACCCCTGGCGCACTGACGTCAGGGAAGAAGTGACAGCAACCGACGCCGGACCTAGACTTTGGAACTCTGGCCGACTGCAGGTCGCCTGCCAGCAGGATAACCCAAGTGTAATGACTGCAACAGTGAATACACTCGAGCATCTACATTTATGGTAGGTACACAACTGTACTTTTCCTATGTCATTATTGATCATTTCCATGATCATTCTTTTCATGGCTTTATATATGGGACTAGTGAGACTTATGAATCTATAGTTTCCAGGGTGTGTAGATGTCCCAGCTTTGTGCAGGGAGTTGATGGTTGCTGTTCTCCATTCACGAGTCACAAAGCCTGTTTGGAGGCTATGGTTAAGTAGTGATTTGAGAGGGCCTGATAAGTCATGTTTCATGCTATTTAGAAGGCAACCTGGGATATTGTTGGGCCTATCAGTGCAGTATTCCTGCCCTTGGAGAAAGCATTGAGGATAGTAGGGCAAGTTATATTTGATAGTATTTCCTAAGGGTAGGCTTGGAGGGAGAGAAGGATAAAGTTAGAGCTGAATTTGTGTACCAATTGGTTTGCAATATCTTTTGGCTCTGTATAGGTGGCTTCATTAACAGTGAGTTATGCAAACAATTGTGTATTGTCTCTGAGGTTGTGGACATAGTTTAAGAATGCCTTTGTGTTTGTCTTTGGTCTAAAAGGCCAAATTTACCTCAAATTTGGCTTTGGTAGACTTTTTGTCCTCTGAACTGTTTGTTTAGTTCCTTCTGTTGTATACCCCATTGATGTTTCAATTTACCAGGGTGTCTTGTTTTTTGAGTTAGTTCTGTACTTATTTCTGGTGGCTACAGCTGTCTCTATGCAGCTGTTAATGTGCTTGTATAAGGTTTCTGTGAACAGTTCCATGTAGGCAGCAGTGTTCTTAGAGTTTAGGTGGGCTTGAAATTTTGCCAGGTTAGCTTTGGAGTAGATTTTGAACATTCCAATGTTAACTGGGGTTGCTGGTTTATTTTTAGTTCAAAGAAGACTGTTTTCTGGTATGAACTCTGCAGAGAGAACATTACACTAGGGGGTGTGCAGTTCTCTCCTTCCATACTAGTGAGGACCAGATCCAGTATGTTTGTGGCCCTGCTTAGCACATTGATAGTCTCGTCCAGGGAGTTTCATTTTACAAAATCCAGGAATCTTTGTGCCTGTACATTTGATGTCATATGATTCCCAAATAATAGTGGGGTAATTAAAGTCACCCATGAATATTGGGTTGTATGGTGAGTGTTTTCAGTAAGCTTAAGTATGTATTATGGATTTCCTGGGACATAGAAGAGGGCCTACAACTTGCAAGGAATTGGTACAGGATTTTGACTGTAGTGATTTGATGTGAAGAAGCTGAAGAGTAAGAGCATAGTCCTCTTTGACCACCCTTGAGTTATATTTGTTTTTGATGTAAATCGAGATTCCTCCACCTTTAGTCCCTGCATGTGTAGTGGCTAGCCTAAATGTGTGGAAGGCATTATAGAGTTGCTCTGCCAGGGTGCTGTCTACAGCTTTAAACCATTTCACAGTGACTGCATTGATGTCAGCATTCTATAGGGTGAGGAGAGCTTGTAGGGAGTGGAATTTCTTGTTTAGATTCCTAGCATTGAACAGTTAAAACCTTTAGATTTTTTTATTTTAATTTGCAACATTGGAAGTATTTTCAGTTTGGCATTGTCCTCGGCCTTAGTGCCTTTTTAGGCAAATCTTTAGCTAATATTCAAAGGTGTAGAAGAGAGAGGTGAACACCATCCCTAACAAAGCAGCATGGTCTGTTGACCATCTCCTTCCATGCTGAGAAATATTGTACCCCCTTAGAATGACACCAGAAACTAAGCCAGTTATTAAAGTTGATTATGTTCTGTTTGTATTGTGGCATCATCCTTGGAGAAGGTAGAATGCTGCCTCAATATTAGGCTTATACCAGCCTGAGACACACAGATTTTATGTTGTATATAGGGCTTCATTGCAGTATTTATCCCCTGATTATGGGATTAGTTTGCAAGTTTTGGTTCTCCCTGAAACAAAAATGCTCTCTGCACCCTGACTATGAAAGAGTCAGCTGAGAAATGGACTGGGAGACATATGCTTATGGGTCCAACCTATTAACCTAGATCTACTACTTGATTGAAATGCACCCAAATGAATTAGGCAGTATATCAAAGGTAAGTCAACTTGCCTTAATCCCATGTACCTGATTATTGCATTATCAGTGTAAAACTGTCCATTTTAGAAGATGCTCTGTGTTTCAGCTAATGCAAACTGCCTGATTTTAAGTAAAATCCAACCTAAACATAAGATGCAGTATCCTAAATTTAATGTACCTCATGGCCCATCCACAACCCCTTTTTCCCACCATTTTTACACGTGGAGTTGGGGTATCACTTCAAGAACGAAAATTAACTAGAGCCGTTGTTCACACCATCAGGTGGCTAACTCTGCAGCAGTTGTTCTTCCTTGCCACTTATACACACTTGCATTCATACCTATGGAGCATGAGTGTCCATTCCTGCTCCTCCATGTCTTTTGAATGTGGGAGGAATCTGGAGTATCCAGAGAAAACCCAAGAGAATGCAGGGATGACATACAGACTCTTTATAGGATGCACTGCAGCTAGGATTTGAGTCAGAGACCTCTTGCTGGGAGGCAATAACACACTACCTGCTGCACCGCGGTCCATCATGGTCTTGCTTTTTTATTTCTATAGTATTTCTATAGTATGCTAACCACTTAAAAGTAATTATTTTAATCAAAGTACAGTTAACTAGGTTATTGATTATTTAAGATACTTTGTGACACCTTAGTAATAGTAAAATCCCACAGCTAACAATAGCTGCGGTTTTGCGGAATAATGGGTATATTCCCTAGCAAACTGCCTGATGAAGTTAAAAAAAAATGAAACTGTTCTCAGAGATGTTTTTTGTCCTAGTATCCTACTTCCAACCACCTTTTCTTAAATTCTCATGTACTCCTCTCCCTTCCTGCTCAGCATCTTCTATTTTTCACCTGTCTTTACTTCTTGCCTCTCTAACTAGCACTTCACCAAATACTCTATCTAATCTAATCTAATCTAGGAATATTAATTAGGCCACACACATTTTTTTCTTTCTTTTCTTAAAGATGACTTGAACTGTGGAGTATACTATACTGCTCCTTGAAACGATTCTTATTTCTGGTGTCTTTGCTCTACTCATGACATTACAGTATTCTTTTGTTCACCAACCACTGCTGGCATGGGAATTCTTCCTTTCTTCCCTTGCTATCATTGACCACTTTACTGTTGTTTTAGGTAATGACCTCTACTACCAAACTAAAAAAAAGAAGTTATAGACTTTCTTACAGTCAGTTTCACACCTATTAACTCTCGCCTCTGGTATCTACATATGTTTTGCAAACCATTCATTACAAGTATATTTTGGTGCATTTGCTATGCCTGCCAATCACTCCCTGTATAGTAACACTGGTACTGACTGTGCAAATCGTGGTCCTGTAATTCTTGTCACATTAAAACAACCCACAGACCACAATATACTCCCCACTACTTTGGTAGCACACATTTTCTGCATCCCCTTTTAAATTCAGGAAGTTTCTTGTATGTACTGTTTTTTTCCCTTGTTAACTGCAGTGTTTATCATTCATTACTGGAGACTGATTATGCTTTCATAATTTTACCCACTTTCACATCCACACCTCAAGACTTCGTATTTTACTTCCACATAGAAGAACTTCAGACGAACAACACTATTTCTTGTAGCTGTGCAACTTTTGAGTTTTTTAACTACTTTAAGCTGTTTTTGTGTGCTTGCTTGCCTACAGACCATGTAGAACTGGAAAGATAGCTACCTAAAAGTAGAACTATAGAAAGAAGGCTAATATAGCAGAACCAAAGATATAGACACTGGAGGGAAGACAGACACAACAGAAACGCATATACCTTCTTTAATATAATAGACACTAATCCATCAAATAATCCCACTTAGTAGAAGCACTTAGCGTAATACTGTAAAATAATAGTAAGCAGAGGCAGTGGACTGTTTTCAGATAGCTAAGCGTAACAGCAAATAGGTTAAAATAGGAGAAAGATGGATGACAGGGATAAGAGGTAAGAGATTGAGGTGGATTAGGTCCATGGCTACTCAGGTTGTGAAAAGGCACTGTCTCTCCATTTGGGTTGAAGGTGGATGTGGGGTCTGTTGATGTATTTGGATGCTGGAAAATACCATAATCTAATGAGGGTGATGGTTGAAGAGCTCAGGGCCTGAGTCATTCAGATGAGAACTGGAAGGGAGGTTGATAACATGCTGTGGATAGAGACAGTGTGAGGACATGAGAAATGGAATGGAGTCTAGGCAAGAAAGTAGATGTGGAGGAAAATGGGGGGGGGGGCAATTGAAATAGGTGCAAATATGGAGAGAGGATAGGTTGAAGTTTTAACCTGTTGTTGGAGGGTAGGCAAGGCAGCAGACATGGAAAAGAGGAAGGAAAGATAGCAGGTATAGCAGTGAAGTGAGAGACTTAACATACTGGAGTTTGGGGGGACTAAGAATGGACTTATTGGGGGTGCTAAGGAGGGGAGAGAGCAAAATAAGAGGAATGACTGGGTGATATAAGGCAGGACACTCCAAAAGAGCATGGTACCTTCTAGGCAGAAGCTAGTACTTGACTTTAAAGCAACTTTTGAAAGGATGAGAACCAGTAGAAAAACAGCACCAGAAGGGGGTAGATCAGAGGAACAGCTTGGAAGTACTGGGCAACCTAAACAGCACTGCAGCAGGGATAACAGGTGAGGAGGGGAAGCAGGCAGTACCAAGGACTGGAGACTATCTCAAAGGATGTTGGGTGGGCAGACTACTCGGAATGGAATGGGATGGTGGTAATGAGAGCTAACGTAGGACCAAGAGCTGGACAGGGTAAGTCAGTAAGTGGGGAAACATTTCATGGATGACAAGGGGTACACACTTGTTGCATATGTTTGAACATCAACTACAGGTAAGAACCACATGGAATGAGAAGTGACATAGCCCAGAGACACCAGAAGTTATAGTATGCTGTAATCTTTTCAAATACTGATGATCATAATATTAATGTTGGTACTTTAAAGTAATTTTTGTAAAATAGTTAATTGCAATGAGAGTTTAGGACCTTGCACTGTTTCTTTTCAGAGTGGGAAACGTACTTGTGTATGTGATCTAGCTTTGCTTTGTCTAGCTCCATGTAACTGAGTAATGCCATTTTTTCTTACAGATTGCAGAAGGCCAGATATTGAGAGATGGTTCTAAACTGAAGTATCGTATTAATGGTAAGTTTGTACTGCCTTGTGTCTAAAACTAGTTGCCTTGATTTCACAGACAAAAGTGACCCACATTTCATTTACTTAGTAGTGTAAAGGGACATAAATGTTTATTGCTAAGTTGTTACACTGTCTGTGTTGAAAAGCTGTTCATCACTTAACCTGAGTGTAAGCACTTTTTTTTTATTGTAAACAGCGTTTCCTTATTTACAAGCTTGTTTTGTCGTGAATGTGACAGAGCAGTTGATACAGGCCCATCTAGTAAAGGACAATTTTACAAATTGGGTTAGCACTATGTATCCTGAGCTGTGGCCTGCATAGATTCTTGTCTTATCCCTGCCTGACCATAAGTCTAGTCTGGATAAGCACAATATTTTAAGTGATGTAACTAGTACTTTGTCAGGGGAACATAGCTGTGCAGATTGTGGAAAGTCAGATATTTCAGAGCTATGACTCACAAAATGTAATAATCTTTTTAGTTTCTGTCAGAAGTGGCACACTAAGTGGCTACTTTTGTGAGGCCTTGGCTTTTTATTTGTGTACCTGTGAAATTTTAGATTTAAGGAGAACTTATCCAAAGGAAAAACACCTTGGAATTAACACTATAATACTCTTCTACATCATGCTGGGTTATATTGCCTTTTTTTTTTTAAATAAAATAAGTTGTAAAGCATTTGTCAGCTCTTGACGTCAACAGTTGTCAGTGGAGCTACGTTTTGGACTGACTGGTGGAAATTAAAATTTAATACATTACAGGGTAATAATATTTGGGATGATTCATAGGCCTTTAAAGGAACTGATAATAGAAGTCTTAGAGTAAACTTAGGAAAATATAAACCCACAGTGCACACAGTTTCCTGAATTTCACTTGCAGTTAAGCTGATATTGTTGCAATACCATTCTTATTAAAGTACATGGAAACAAAGGAAGTGCAACTGCACATTTTCATTTCTTTGCTTACTTGTTTAGTTGTAACAATTTTCATAGATTCGTAGGTATTACAAGGCTCTGAGTTTCATGACCATTTACACCTTGCCAGTATTCTCCCTCAGGCTGCACCTTCTTTCTCCAGGAGGACTATTTCAGTTAATCCCTGAGTAAAGTTGTGAAAATCCATCCAGTCTTTTAGGTTATATTTAAAAGAAGAAAGCGAGTTGCAGTGCTTAAAATCAAGTAAGTTTACTCCAAAGGTTAGGGAGGTGCTTGCTGGGTTATAAACTCTAGCATGTCTTATTTATCTTGGCGAAGGTTTAATTTCCTGCTTCTGGTATTTGAGGAACCATTGTATTTAATGGAGATACAAGAGGTCCAGGGCAACCAGGTCTGTAATGGCACAGTAAATGAGACTAAGATCTTCCTTCTGAAGTCTGTAAGGCACCAGATAAAGGGATAGATCTTTCAGTCTCTCTTAATAGCTCAATGACTTTAGGCCTGTGATCTTTTTGGTTAAGAACCAGTGGGGTCTTTCCAGTCGTGTAATATGTTTAGTTAGAAATATCCCAAAGTGGGATTTGAATCCAGTAACTGGTGTGATCAGTGTCGGGTATAAGGGAGTGATTATCTCTTTAGATCTATTCTAGATGATATTCCTTTAGGAATTCATTATAATAAATAAAAGGATTTCCTGACAACAGTTGTCATGAGATGGTTAAGACAAAGGGGGAATTATCAACCCAAGTTCCAGGTTCCTGACTACATTTTTGTTTTATAATGATGTGCTCACCAAACAGTGTGATGCAGGGAGGTATTGTTTATCAAATGGGACAATACTACACTTTTTAGTATTTTGTTTTGAGCCCATTTTTACTACACAAGTTTACTAGGGAGAGTTCATTCTAGAAGGTTTGGGTGTGAAACGGTGACTTATCCCCCAGTTTACAGTCATCTGTTGGCTGACAGTCAGAGGTCTTGACTCTGTACTTGGAAATCTGAGATGTAAAGGCCAAAAAGGAGAGGTCCAAGCACTGAGTCCTGAGAGAGACTGCTGACCACTCTCATACTTTCTGACGAGCACCTGTAGCTTGCACTGTGTGGGTTCTGTCATTCAGCCAGTTTGCTATCCATCTTACCACATGCTGAATTTTTAAAGGATTTATCTTCTGTATAATGCCAGTATGGGGAGTGGTTTTTGAAGGTCTTGGCCAGGTTAAGCTATGATGGTCATAATGCATGGCCAACGTCTACAGCCTCTGTAACTCTTGAAGTTTACCAGATTCAGTAGACAGGATCTACACTTCACAAAGTCAAACTATTGGGTGGTCAAGTCTAATAATATTCTTCATATCATAATTTATGGTGTCACTTATAAAATGCTGTGTCGCTTTGCAGATGAGGTTTGTAAGGCTGACGGGTCTATAATTACCTGGGTCAGTTGTAAGACCACCCTTATGGGGGCATCACCACTACAGTGTACCACTCATGAGGAATGAAACCAACAGCTAGTCTTAAGTTAAGTAGTTTGAATGGATCTGCAAGAGCATGTTTAACATTGTTAAGCAACCTGGTATGTTGAAAGGTCCCATGGAGGAATTATATTTGGTCTTGGTTAGCACTTTCAGCAGATGATTTTAGATGTAATTGGGGAGATTAAGGGATTCAGGTATTTCAAGGCTTTGAATAGAAGTCTCAAGAGGAGGTTGAAATTTGTATGCAAGGATTTTGGCAGTGACTGTTGGGCTATAACTGGAGGCATTATGAATAAGATGTTCATCGTGTTACACTGCTGCAGTCATTACACTTGGGTTATCCTGCCGTCAGGCGGTCCCGCAGTCGGCCAGAGTTCCAAAGTCTTGGTCCGGCGTTGGTTGCTGTCGCTTCTTCCCTGACGTCAGTGTGCCAGGGGTATATAAGATGCATCCAACGCCATTTTCTTCAGTCTTTCTTGCCGCGTGGTGCCCAAAGCAAAAGCAGTTCACAAGTGGCGGTCGGCCGACTCCTGGGATTTTCGAAGTCGAATTTCAGATCCAAAGTCTTCAATAAAGCTTAGTACCCCGTTGGGGAAACTTTTTTCTTGCCTCAGACCGATGTCAGAAAAAGTTAATAACTGTATTTCTTGTGGGAAGCAAATACCTCATAAGGACTTCCACTCTTACTGTATTCCATGCCTAGGCCCTGATCACGACGTCACTAGTTGTCGGTTTTGTGCTAGATTTAACAAACGCACTATAAAATGACATTTTGATTTTGCTTTGCACTACTTTGGCCGAAGGTTCAATTATACTATGCCGTCGGATCAACCGACTACCGCAATTCTGAAAAAACGCAAAGACAAGGATAAAGACAGGCATCCGAGGTCCAAAACCGACGATCAAGCCTCTTCTAGGCCAGTCGCCGGTTCTCAGTGAGGCACTTTCGCAGCCCCTGACACCCGCTACCTCAGAGCCACAGGCCGCCTCTGACTCCCACGTGGAGACAACTAGGCCTCTGGAAACTCAAGGTATTGAGCCTACGGAAACTAATCCCTCAGGTGGGTCCAGAGCCGCTGAGCAGGCATCGGCTTCTGAGGGTGTTTTCAGACCTTCACAACTTACCATTAAAGCAACAGCCAAGACAAAAACACCATTAAAGACAAAGAAGCAAGTACAGCATTCTCCTGGACAGTCCTCCATGCCTAAGAAACAGATGCTTAAAATGGCCGAAGACCTCATTACTCTAATCAGGGGTTCCCATCCCCCTCCTGAGAAAAGGCCTAGGCAGGATACAGACTATGATTCCTCTGATCAGGTTTCAATTTCCTCTGAGTCCTCTTCAGACCAGGGATACTCTCTGCCCCCCCTATGAGGACTCTGATGCTGAAGAATCTATCCCTTTAGCATCTCCTCCTGAGGATTATTCTTTTGGGGAAACTTTACATACCATGAGGGAGCATTTCCATTGAGAAAGTCAGGATTATTCAGAATCCAAGAAAAGGCTCAGGGACTTCCTTTTATTGCCTCAGTACAGGCCCCTGGCTATTCCGCCTGTGTTAGATATTGTGGATGATGTCTTCTCTGAATCCAGCTTATCTCCTGATTCTTTGCCCCCTGCACCAGTCAAGCCAGATAGGTATTATAGAGTCCCTGACTCTCCCAAGTTTCTTTATAAAAACCCTTCTGCTGATCCAGAAACTATTTCCCAGGGTCCCAAAGGGGTTAAGGCTTCCATTGCAAAAAATCCAGTCCCCTCTGACAGATATTCTAGAGCATTGGCTAGATGGGGGAAGGAAGTTTACACTTCTGCAACTTTAGCAGTAAGGGCTCTAAATTGCCAGTTTCACATGCTTAAGTACCAACAATATTTAATGGCTCAGTTAAAACAGAAAATGCTTGCAAGCTCAGAAGCTCCTGACTATAAAGAAATGCAGGATTTATTGCATGCAGTTGAACAGGTGGGAAAACATACTCTGCAATGTGGTTTTGATTCTTTAGAGGCCTCCTGTAGAGCCGCAGTTACAGGTTCTGTGATTCGAAGACATGCTTGGTTAAAAGAACAGAGTTTACCTGATCATGTTAAGGCAAAATTATTGGATGCTCCTTTACAGCATGATACCTTGTTTGGTGTTAAGGCAGAAGAGGTGTTAAAGAAAATGGAGGATAAAGCTAAATCTATGCAAACAATCAAAGATTTCTTACAGGTACAGCCACCTCGATTTAGCAGAAATTGGCCTACAAAGAATTGGTCCTTTCCAGTGTCAGACAGGCCACAGAGAGGCAGATACAGACGCCCAAGAGGCAGATCTCAACCCCAAGGCTCTAACAGACAATGACAATGGGGTACCTCAACCCCAAAAGGAGGTGACGACAAGTCTCAACCTTACAGGAAACAGTCCCAATGACTTCCCCCTTTGTATGCCAAGCACTTCCCTTTTGGCAACCCCCTTAGGGGGAAAACTAGCACTTTTTTCTCAAAATTGGCAAACAATCACCCAAGACAAATGGGTTATGGATATTGTGTCTCAAGGTTACAGATTCCACTTTCACACTTTACCAAGGCTAAAAGGGATGCCAAACCTGCCACAAAATCAATGGGCAGAGGCTCAAAAACAAATTTCAGCCCTCATGGACATGAGAGCTATTCAAAAAGTACTACAGCAGGAACAAGGACAAGGATTTTACTTGACTCTTCCTGGTCCCCAGAAAGGACAAAGCCTGGGGACCCATACTAGACCTTTCAACTCTAAAGACTTACCTGGATGTTCTGAAATTCAAAATGTTGACACTGCAGCAGGTTCTTCCCATGCTGGGCAAGAAGGCTTGGCTTGTTACTCTGGACCTCAAAGAGGCATACCTGCATGTCCCTATCAGACAAAATTGCAGAAGATACCTCAGATTCAAAGCTGGTACAATGCACTACCAATTCTCTGCACTGCCCTTTGGCTTATCTACTGCGCCCAGGGTCTTTACAAAGTGCCTGGCACCAGTAATTGTATTTTGCATACAAAAAGGAATTCAAATATATCCATACCTGGACAACTGCCTCATTCAAGCATAGACAAAGGATATTCTTCTAAAGCATCTAGCGTTTGTAAAAAGGTTGCTAATTTCTCTAGGGTACACAGTAAACGAAAAGAAGTCAAGACTAGTGACCTCACAACAGATAATATTCCTATGTGCCAGCTTAAATACATCAGCCCAGATGACTTATCTCACGCCAGACAAACAAGGACAACTGACTCAATATTTTCAATTACTGGCAAAAAAGTCCCATCTCCCTGCAAGAAAAATTCTGCAGGCCCTGGGATTCATGGCATCCTGCATACTACTAATTCCATATGCCAGACTGCATATGAGGAAATTACAATGGTACCTAAAAAGTGTTTGGACTCAACACTCTCACAGTTTAGAAGCAGTAATACCAGTAATTCCCTGCCTACAACAGGAGTTTCGATGGTGGGCACAGGCATGTCACCTCAACAAGGGTCAGCCTTTCACTCTACCCACAGCCAGGCAGACTCTAACAACAGATGCTTCGGATTACGCCTGGGGAGCACACATGGCAGGAAAATGTATTCATGGCAAGTGGACCACAGACCAAATGCATCTTCACATCAATCAAAAACAGATGTTGGCTGTTCAAAATGCCCTAACAGCTTTCAAGGACCTTCTGTATCCAGGACAATTATTATTAAAGACAGACAACACCACAGTAATGTGGTACATAAACAAGCAAGGGGGCACTCATTCTTACCCCCTATGCAGGCAAGCCATGACGTTGTGGAACACAGCTCTAATTTATCAAGTTCATCTGCAAGCACAATTCCTGCCAGGAAAGAAAAATACTCTGGCAGACGATCTAAGCAGAAATATCATGGACCCTCACGAATGGAAATTGAATCCACAAATCTTCAGCATGGTAACGCAAAAATGGGGATGCCCAGACATAGATCTTTTTGCCTCCCCACTGAATTGCCAATTACAAAAATTCTGCACAAGGACTTATCACACACAAGCATGGAAAGTGGATCCTCTCTCGTTCAGCTGGAAAAACCTAAAAGTTTATGCCTTCCCACCACTGCCTCTCCTTTCAAAGGTACTCCTAAAAGCCAGACAAGAAAAACCACAGATGATCCTGATTGCTCCAGAATGGACACGCCAGCACTGATACCCAATCTTAAAGAACTTAGCTCAAGGCCCACCATGGATTTTGCCTCAAATTTCACACCTTCTGAATCAACAAAACAATCAGATCCTGCACAGTCAGCTCAAAACCCTAAACCTGGCTGCATGGCAGATTCATTAGTCAAACAGGCAACACCTCTCTCTAAAGCTGTTATGGATGTCATTTTGGAGGCCAGGAGGCCTAGCACCAGGAAATCTTACTCAGAAAAATGGAAGAGATTCTGCGCCTGGACCCTCTTGTCCCAAACATTCCTCAGATTTTATAATACTTAACTGAGATGCTGGACAAAGGCCTATCCTTCTCATCAATTAAGATTCACGCCTCTGCCATTTCAGCACATTACAACACAGATCCTCCTTTATTCTCTCATCCCTTGCTAAAGCAGTACCTCAGAGGGGCTAAAAACATAAGACCACCCCGGAGAGCACCAACACCAATTTGGGACCTCAATTTTGTTTTGGAAAAACTGACCCTGCCACGTTTTGAGCCAGCCAATACAGCCGATCTAAATTTTTTATCATGGAAAACAGCTCTGCTCCTGGCAGTAACTTCAGCACAAAGAGTCTCAGAGCTACAGGCATTAATGGCAGTGGAACTTTTTATAATTTTTCACCAGGACAGGATTTCTTTAAGGACAAACCCTACCTTTATGCCAAAGGTGGTATCTAGTGTGGCTCTTAACCAAACCATCCATTTGCCAACTTTTTATCCAAACCCCCAGAATAAAGGGGAGAAACTTCTGCACTCTTTGGACCTACACAGGCAGCTACGCTTTTACTTGGACAAAACAAAAGCTTTCAGGAAAACTGAGCAACTGTTTGTAGCATATGCTGCAGGATCACAGGGCAAGGCTATCTCAAAGCAGACTATCTCCAAATGGATAGGACACTGTATTCATTACTGCTATACACAGCATGGAAAATCGGTCCCTAATAACATTAGGACACATTCTACCAGAGCAAAAGCCACTTCAACAGCCTTTCTCAGAGGAGTACCAACCAAGGAAATTTTGGAGGCTGCAACTTGGAGTTCAGTGCACACCTTTACCAAGCATTACCACTTGCTTCTTTACTCTAAATCCAGAGCAGGATTTGCCACTGCAATTCTGCAGGGCCTCATAGCAAATCCTTACTCTTTATAGACCAGCCACCCAACCTTAGCTTTGGGATTCTACCCAAGTGTAATGATTGCAGCAGTATAACACGATGAACATAGTACAGTTTTGTACCTACCATAAATGTAGATGTTCGAGTGTTCACACTGCTGCAGTCCAGGTTACCCTCCCTCCATCCCCTCTATCCTAGCTGGACTTATCTATACCTTTCTATAGTATACAACCTGTGTGGTGTATTTGCTTGTAACTGAAGGCATTGTTTTTATTTTATATATATGTTTTATTAGCAATATGTATTGCCTACCTACTTGGGGGCACCTGACATCTGGGGCAAGAAAAACTGAAGAAAATGGCGTCAGATGCATGTTATATACCCCTGGCGCACTGACGTCAGGGAAGAAGCGACAGCAACCGACGCCAGACCAAGACTTTGGAACTCTGGCCGACTGCGGGACCGCCTGACGGCAGGATAACCCAAGTGTAATGACTGCAGCAGTGTGAACACTCAAACATCTACATTTATGGTAGGAACAAAACTGTACTTTCAGAGTACTGCAGGGTATTATTTCTTAATTTTCTAACATAGCTAAAGAAGACATTATGATTATCTTTGGCTTCAGAGATCAGCCTAAGTTCATGGGGTCTTGATAGCATTTTTCTTTTTGTAATATTTTTGATATTTTCCTGGAAGAGGACCTTTGGATCTGCTATATAATGTAAAGAGTTTCTTTTACTGTCAAAGTTATGGTAGTGGATTATCAGTATGGTTTATTTTTTAATTTAACTTGATACTTGGTTTTAGTAGGAACTGTTGGCTCTCTGCATTTGGTACAGATTCCCTTACTGAAGCTTGCTGCTGAGTCTAGGTTAAGGGGGCTGCAGTCATAGCGGGATTTTGGTATTTTATCATAGAGTAGGTTAAGGCTGGCACATTCTAGTCCTTAAATTCAGTGAGGTTTGTTGTAGGAGCTTTTGAGAGTGTAAAGGAGAAGATCCTTTCACTAGGGAAGGAGGTACCAGAGGAGTAGTGTAAGAAGTTGTCATATTTGTAAGAAATAAAAGACAAGCGTGCTGTGTACTCTAGTAGGTTTGTTAATATAAATGTACTGTGATGGAGTTTTTCGCCCTAGACCTCCGCTGAAAATGGACTTTGCCCAGTCAGACTTTCCCGGTCAACAAAGCCAAATAAGTAAATCAATGTTAAGAGAAGTAATTATTCTGTTTTCATAAACCATCTGAAAAAACATTGACACCCAATACTGCCATTCTAAAATACATGGAGTGGGGAAAAAAAAAAAACTAACGCCAAACATCTAGGCCTTGTAATAATACAGGGTCCCAAACCCCATTTTGAAAAGAGAATGAAAACAAAATCATCTATCCATCCACAATCCCTTTTCCCATTTTTGCACATGGGGTTGCTGTGTACTCTAGTAGGTTTGTTAATATAAATGTACTGTGATGGAACTTTTCTCCCTGGGCCTCTGCTGTAAATGGACTTTTCCCAGTCAGACTTTTCCAGTCAACAAAGACAAATAAGTAAATCAGTGTAAGAGAAGAAGTGATTCCGCTTTCATAAACCATCTGAAAAATCATTGACTCCCAATACTGTCATTCTAAAATACATGGAGTGGGAAAAAAAATGAATGGCAAACATCTAGGCCTTGTAATAATACAGGGACCCAAACCTTATTTTGGAAGGAGTCTGAAAACAAAATCATCTATCCATCCACAATCCATTTTCCCATTTTTGTACACTGGGTTGAGGTGTCACTTCAGCCATGATAATCATCTAGAGCTAAGGTTCACACTGCTGGGTGGCTAGCCCTGATTCTGTTATTCTTCCATATCACAAACTCACATGCCCACACGTCTGGCCATTTTATAGTGTCCAATGCACCTATTGGAATGTGGGAGGAAACAGAAGCACCTGGGAAAAACCCATGCTGACACATGGAGCACTTGCAGACTCCACACAGAAGGCTTCACAGCCAAGAATCAAAAGGGAGAAACTTTGCTCTAAGGCAAAAATACTATCCACTCCCCCACTGTCTTGCCCTACTAAAAACAAAATCATATGAGTATGGAAATACCCACGATAGCCACCATGATGTGTAAGAAATTAAAATATAACAAGAAACTGTGAGATTCTGACACATCAGTATTGATGTGATGAAAAGCATAGTTTTTTTTCAGTTTTGTATATTATAGATATGAAAATGAAACCACAATTTAAAGCCTATTTATCCGAAGTTGTTGTTTTCATTTGGTCTTCAACCTGTGGAACTTGTAGGACACTGAACCGGGACGGATCTGACTCTGCTGCATTTTCCAGCATCGGATCCGAACTTCAAGCTCCTCCCCTAACCATAATGCCCAGTCTTCCTCCTCCCCTCAGATCTCATTTGCTGCGCTCATAGCTAGCATTGTGGTCCGCTGCTCCCGGCTGTTTTGGGCAAGTGATTTGTATTCTAGGTCTATCTTTCACCTTCCTCTCATCTTTTCTACCTCTTCACTTTCCCCTACCTTTCTCGCGCTCAAGCATCAGTTTATTTAGCTCAAAAAAAAACTTATTCCCACTTCTCCCTCTCTATCCTTTCCTTAGACTCTTTGTGTGTGTGTGTGTGTGTGTGTGTGTGTGTGTGTGTGTGTGTGTGTGTGTGTGTGTGTGTGTGTGTGTGTGTGTGTGTGTGTGTGTGTGTGTGTGTGTGTGTGTGTGTGTGTGTGTGTGTGTGTGTGTGTGTGTGTGTGTGTGTGTGTGTGTGTGTGTGTGTCAGATAGTGTGAGACTATTGGTGGGGTTTTCTCTTCACTGTTATGGCAGAGATACCCAAACCGGGATTTAGGAAGTGCACAAAGTGTGGCCATAAGCTATCCCTGCGGATGGTCACAGTCTGTGTGTAGTGTGCTTAGGGGTCCAGCACCTCAATTCCTCATGCTCAATCTGCGTAGGGTTCAATCCCTGCACATTTTTCGACAGGAGGAATAAACTGATTTTTAAGGGCTTCCTTCCACCTTCTACTATGGAGGCCCAGGCTTACTCAGCCACCTCTGTGTCTACCTCTGCCCCAGCCACTGGGACTCAACCTCCTGCCAAGAGGACCAGGGACAGAGAGAAGAGTAAGCGCCGGTGTAGGCCAAGGAAGCAGTCCCCCGACTGCTCGTCATCAGATGAACCACCAACAAAAGCTCGCCCATGTCTTAGCTCAAGCTCCCCTCAGCTCAGTTCCCCTTGCTTCTGCCCAGAGCCGGAGGTGCCTCAGAGCCATTCTCCGGTGTTGGCTTCACTTCACCGCCTGTCTAGGCCTGTGTTGGTGGCCTCATCTGCCAGATCCACCCACAGCCTCTCCGAAGCCAAGGTGGACAGGATGATGTGGTGATTCAGCTGCACACAGATACAGATGGGAGACTTACCTGCCCCCTCCCCTCCAGGGATGGGGGTATGCAATCTGCCTTCATCCTGATCACTCCTTCTCCGATCTGACTCCCGGTTTCGGAAGCCTTGGGTCCAAGGACCCTCGACATCAAGGGGTCGGCCCGACAGTACCTGGTACCTCGACACAGACCATTGCCTTGAGCAGGTCAGCCCCTGACGAGCTCGGAGCCATTCAGTTCTCTGAGCCGTAGCCTCGGAGTCAGATCCGAAGGGGTGGTTTTGGCTCCAAGTTTTTCGGACCTGGGACTTCCACTCAGAATCTTGGCACCTGGTGGTTTGGCACTGGCTCCCCCCATTGATTCAGAGGATTATGGACCCGATCGTAGTCCCAGCTCCAGGGGTTCATTCTCCTTCTGCCTTTGATATGGTGGAGAGGGTTCTCTCGGTTCCATCAAGACCCTTGACACTCTCATCCTGGGAGTCCGTCCTATCTCCCTCTGGGTCTGGCCCAGATTCCACCATCCTGGCCCATCAGGGACAGCCTGCTGCGTCTTTGCCCCAAGGAGCACCCCCTCGGGAGCAGTCTGAAGTTTTCAAGTCTTCCCCAAAGACCCCCCCCCCGAGGAGATTCCTCAAAAACATATATGCAAAAGGAGGCACTTAGACTCCCCACCGGAGTCTCTCACGGAGGACACTGACTTGGAGGAGGAGGGTTCCCTCAAGTCACCCCCCCCCCCCGATGATGTCGCCTTTGGAGACATCATGGAGATCCTTCACCAGTATGGAGGATGGTTTGCCCAAAATCCCAACCTGACGAGTCTGTCTTCCTGGAGGCGTTTGGTGCAGGACTCTCTACATCCTGGGTGTCCCCTCCCACAGATTGCCTAGTGAATCCCATTACATCTCTGGGGTGGAAGGAGCCCGACATGGTGGAGCACATCCCCATATGCCCTGACAAGATCCTCAGTTCCCCCAGCTGGCAAAATGCACTGGTCAAAGGGATCCCCTTTCGATGCCATTGTGGTGGAGGCAGCCACCAAGAAGGAGCTTGTGCAGTAAAGCTGCACAGTCCATCTGCCAGACCGAGAGTCCAGGACTATGGACCATTTCGGGAAGCGGGTTTATGCTTCACCAACATTCTTGGTACGTGTGCTGAACTATATGACATATGTTATTAGGCTGCAACACAATCTGGTCAAAGAGGTCACTGAGTCTGCCCCAGGGTCAATGTCGGCAGAGGAGAAGAAGGTGTTTTCCTCCTGGATGGCCACCCTTACATCTGTCTCCAACACCTCCATGCGGCTCCTGTCCCATGCCACCGAAGGTCCTGCTAGAGCTGCCAGAGCAGGCGTTGCCATTAGGCATCATGCCTGGCTCTGGCTTTGTGCCTTCTCAAAACAATTTAAGGCATCTTTTGGGAATGCCCCATATGATGGTTCCACTCTCTTTGGAAAGACCATATATGACACACTGGTCCAGAGCAAGAAGGATGGGAAGACTCTGTCTACCATCGGAATATGCTTCTCAACCCCTCAGTAAATCTTCTCCAGGAATCAGTGAGGGGCGAAGAAGAAGATGTGGCTCCTGAAGTCTCAGAGATACTGAAGGTCAAGAACACACGAACACAGTTGAGTAAAAAACAGAAATACTCCCAGGTTGCTCAGGACTCACCTTCCCCTAGAGGCAGAGGGGGATTTGATATGCGCTGCCCTTGGGGCAGAGGGTGTCCAAGGAACAGGAGTCTTGGGATTCTTTCCCAGACCTGCACAGCAGCTCTGAAGGGTTGTCCAGCTGCTCATCTCTGGAGGCAGTCAGGGGATGCCTTTTGCTACACCCAACAGCCTGGGAGTCTATGACAGACGACCGTTGTGTGTGGAAGATCATATCCAGAGTATATTCAATCCCCTTCATTCAAATGCCACTTCCGCCCAGACACCTCCCGGATGTTCCACCTGTGCAAATGGAGCAGGCAGCAGTGGAAATTTCCAAGCTGCTCGAAAAACAAGTCATCCAGCCCGTCCCCCCAGACCAGTCCAGACTAGGCATCTATTCCAGATTCTTTTTATGCCAAAGAAGACGGGGGACTTAAGACCCATTCTGGATCTTTTGACCCTAAACCTGTCAGTTGCCAAGATAAAATTCCGGATGGTCACCCTCCAATCTAGCCTGCCTTTCCTGCAGGAGAATGACTGGATGTGCTTGGTGGACCTTCAGGACGTGTACTACCACATCAAAATGGACAGATGCTCTTGGGGGTCCCTCCAATTCTGGCTGGGGGCCAGTCATTACCAGTTCAGAGCACTACCCTTTGGTCTCGCCACAGAACCCAGGGTGTTCACCAAAGTGATGGCAGTGATAGAGGCTCACCTGCAGCTGCAGGGTTTCCACGTCTTCCCCTACCTGGATGATTGGCTCCTTTCTGCCCCCTCCAGGCATCAACTCTGCCAAGCCAGGGATTTCCTTCTCCAGACCACCCACCAGTTGGGCATAACCATAAACCTCAACAAATCCCTGTTGAATCTGATTCATGCTCTGGATTTCATTGGAGCTCGGTTGGACACCATTCAGACCAAGGTTTTTCTAACTCCAGACAGGCTTCAATCCCTCAAATACCATGTCTTGTGTATCATTCAAGCTCAATTGCCTAGAGCGGAATTGGTCTTACGATGGTTGGAATCCATGGCAACCATGATCGCCCTCGTGCCCACAGCCTGGTTGCACATGAGAGTGCTTCAATGGACTCTTGTGGTCCAGTGGTCTCTACTAGATCTACCTTTGTCCAATCCTGTTCGCTTATCTTGGACATGCAGGGATTCTGTCCTATGGTGGATTCGATCCCTGGATGTTCATCGGGGTCATCCATTTATTCTTCCTACCCCACTGACCATGGTGACCACAGATGCCTCCCTACTCTGGTGGGGGCGGCATTGCTTGGGAAAGATAGTCCAAGGCACGTGGTCTTCCCTAGAGACTCAATTGCATATCGACGTCCTGGAGATGAGGGCAGTGCTCTTCATTCCCATCTTTTTCTAAGGACAGTTGCCATCCAGACAGACAATATGTCTGTAGTCTGGTACATCAACAAGCGGGGGGAACCAGGTTCTTATCCCCTGTGTCGCGAAGCCATGAGAGTGTGGGAGTGGGCGATCTCCACTGGCCGTTTTCTGGTGGCAACGCACATTCCGGTGAGGTCCAGTATTCTAGTGGACAGGTTCAGCAGGTCTCTGAATCCTTCAGTAGCAAAACAGATCTTACTAAAGTGGGGTCAGCCTTGCTGAAATCTGATGTTATTCGTGTTTCACTGTTGCAGTCATCACACTAGGGTTATCTGCCTGCAGGTAGCCCTCAGTCGGCCTGAATACCAGTGACTTAGTATTTCTGCGTCGGATGCTGTCGCTTCTTCTATGATGTCAGGTCGTCAGGGATATAAAAACAGGCAGCCGACACCATTACATCACCATTACATCAGTCTTTCTTGCTGAGGAGGTGCCCGAAGCAGAAGCAGTTTGCAAGTGCCGGTCAGCAGCTACCTGAATTTTTCATTTTCGAGTTGAATAATCCTGAAGTTCTCTAAAGCTAAGTACCCTGTTGGGGATCCTTTTTTCTTGCTCTAACCGATGTCAGAAAAAGTTAACAATTGTCTTGCCTGTGGAAAGCAAATACCTCACAGAGATTTTCATTCTTACTGTATTACCTGTTTAGGCCCAGACCACGACGTCCCTCACTGTCGGTTTTGTGCCTTGTTTATCACCCGAACCATTCATCGTCGGGCTATCTTTGTCACCAAATTCTTTCCCTCTCGATCTCCACATTCTGAAATGGCTTCAGTAAGCCATCCGACTACTGATCTTCTGAAAAAACATAAGGATAAAGACAGAGACAGATTGCATAGGTCCAAAACTGCCAACGACGCTTCAGTTAAACTAGTCGCCAGTCCGCCAGTACTCAGTGAGGCGCCTTTGCAGCCCCTGATGCCCGCTTCTATGGATTTGCAGGCCTCTGCTGAGATCCATTTGGAGTCTGGTATGCCACAAGATGCTTCTTCGACTGTGGAGCCAGCGGATGTCTCTACCTTAGTTGGGTCCGGAGCCGCTGTGCAGGCACCAGCTTCTGAGAGAGTTTTTTGTCCAACCGATGTTCGAATCAAACCGACGACTTCATTTTTAACCAAAACTACTGAGTTTCTTAGGCCCAGAGTATGCACTACACCTAGAAAACCAATGAACAAAGTGCATGCTCAGGTACCCATGCCATAAAAACAAATGCTTAGAATGGCTGAAGACCTTATTATGCTGATTAGGGGAAGCCAGCCTTCCCCTGCTAAGAGACAAAGAATCCAGTCCCCTTCAGTTTTTACAGACCACGAGTCCGATGACTCTAACCTTTCTGATTATGAGGATTCAGATGCAGAGGAATCCATTCCCTCTGCCTTCCCTCCAGAGGATTTTTCTTTTGGTGAAACGTTGCATACCTTATGAGAGCATTTCCATTGGGAATGCCAAGACTATCCTCAGTCCAAAAAGAGACTCAGAGAATTTTTAGAGTTGCCTCAGCACAGGCCTTTAGCTATACCCCCTGTCTTGGATGTTGTGGAGGATGTTTTCATGGAATCCAGTCTTACTCCAGACACTTTACCTCCGGCCCCTAGGAAACCAGGCAGGTACTACAGAGTACCTGATTCTCACAAGTGTTTTTTCAAGAATCCTACTGCTGACCCAGAGATAATTTCCCAGAGACCTAAAGGTATTACGGCTACTACAGCCAAAATTCCTACCCCTTCGGACAGGAATTCCAGATCTTTGGACAGATGGGGTAAGAAAGTATATACCTCTGCAACTGTTGCTATCAGGGCATTAAACTGCCAATTTCACATGCTGAAATACCAGCAACATATTATGGAACTTATTAAACAAAAAGTTCATAGGTTCATAGGTTGGTACTAGGCTATCACCCTAGGGCCTATACAAGCCTAGCCATAACAATTCCCTGGCTATTTCTTCCCACACTGTTTACTTCCCTGGACCCCTGTCTAGCAGGGTGACTGACGAGATCCACGGTGTGAATTTACTTTCTCCCATCCAATCGTCAAGGTTCCTTTTGAAGAGGGCCAAAGAGGCACTCTGCTTGACATGTATAGGCAGTCTATTCCAGAGTCTGGGGAGTCTCTGGGTCAGGAATCTATCCCTCCAGCATGGTTTGTTTATTGTAATGACAAGGTTTAGATCCCTGGAGCGTGTGGCTCTGAGGGATTGGGAGTAGCATGTCCAACAGCTCTGGGTTTGACATGGCCTTGTATGTTAAGCAGAGATTGCCTCTGGGTCAGAAATCTATCCCTCCAGCATGGTTTGTTTATTGTGATGACAAGGTTTAGATCCCTGGAGTGTGTGGCTCTGAGGGATTGGGATTTCTTTAAGAGTAGCATGTCCAACAGCTCTGGGTTTGACATGGCCTTGTATGTTAAGCAGAGATCGCCTCGGAGTAGACGATATGCGACAGAGTATAGCTGGAGTTTTTTAAGGTGGTCAGCATAGGGCATCTGCTATAGGCCTGTGATTCTTTTAGTGAGGTATTTCTGCGGCCTTTCCAGTTGTTGCAGATGTTCTGAGAGGTACATACCAAATGGGGCGTTGTATTCTATAATGGGTCTAATGAGGGATGAGTACAGTGGGACAATGACCTCCTTTTTTCTGGATGAAAAGCCCTTAGTGATGAGGTGTGCCACATAGAAGGATTTCCTGACTGTTGTGGCGATGTGGTTATCGAAGGTGAGACCACTGTCCACCTGTGTCCCTAAGTCTCTTATCACACTTTCGGTGTTTAGTGTACTGCCACCTATGTGGTAAATCACGGGTACATGTTTTTTCCCAAAGGGGATAACTATACATTTCTTGGCATTGAGCTTGAGCCCATGGCTCTGGCACCAAGCATCTGTTTCTGTAAGGCCCTTTTGTAGAGTATTCACATCATTTGGGGATTCAATAATGGCTCCCAGTTTGCAGTCATCTGCGAACTTTGTTAGCCAGAGTCCCTTAGTGTTGGCCTGTACTTCAGAGAAGTAGATGCCAAACAACAGCGGTCCCAGGACTGAACCCTGAGGTAGTCCACTTGTCACTTGTCTGGAGCTGGATTTGGAGTCTGCTACTTTTACAGTGTGGGTTCTGTCAGTAAGCCAGTTGGCAACCCATTGGGTGATGTAGGGATTAATGCCCAGTTTAGTAAGTTTATCTATGATTCCAGAGTGGGGGATGGTGTCAAAGACCTTGGCAAGGTCTAGATAGGCTGTGTGGACCACCTTACCCTTGTCCATGGCTGTGGAGACTGATTCGAAGAAGTCAGTCAGGTTCAGGAGACAAGATCGGCCCTTCACGAACCCAAACTGGGTGGGGTCCAGTGTTTGAAGGTTGCCAATGTCTTTGTTTATAAGTTCCATGATAATACGGTCCATGGCCTTGCAGATAAGGCTCATCAGACTGATGGGACGGTAGTTTCCAGGATCCAAGGTGGATCACCCCTTGTGGAGTGGGATAACTGTAGCTCTGCACCACTCGGTGGTAATTTTTCCAGATTCTGCAGAAAATAAAGAATTGCAGGAGCTTATGCACTCTGCAAACCAAGTTAGTAAGCATACTTTATAGTGTGGCTTTGATGCCCTAGAAGCATCTTGCAGCACTGGCTCTGTACTGAGAAGACATGCTTGGCTGAAGGAGCAGACCTTGCCAGATCATGTCATATCTAAATTACTGGACGCTCATTTAAATAAGGACCGCTTGTTTGGCACCAAAGCAGAAGAAATTCTTAAAAAGATGGAAGAAAAGGCTAAATATATGCAAACTGTTAAAGAATTCCTACAAGTGCAACCACCTAGATTCAGTAGGCATTGCCCTTCAAAGCACTGGTCCTTTCCAGCCCCCTCCAGGCCTTCCCAAACAAGACCCAGGGGAAACAGACCAACCAGACTACAGTCTCAGGATATGCAGAGATCTAAGCAATGGAGTGCCCCCACCCCTAAAGCAGGGAGTGGTAAGCCACCTCCTTATGGAAAAAGCTCTCAATGACTTCTCGACCCTACTTCCCAGCCATGCCCAACTGCTTTTGCCCCTAGGAGGAAAACTTGCCCTTCATGCAAAAAACTGGATATCCGTCACTCAGGACTGATGGGTCCTCAACATTGTATCCCAGGGGTACAAATTTTATTTCCATTCACTGCCAACCCCAAGAGGGTTTCCAGACCTTCCTCCAAACCAGTGGGCAGAGGCTCAAAACCAAGTACTTTCCCTGCTCAATATCAAAGCTATTCAGCCTGTTCCAGTAGAACAGAGGGGTCAAGGATTCTACTCCAGACTATTCCTGGTACCCAGGAAAGAGGGCTCTTGGCACCCAATCCTGGACCTTTCAATTCTCACCACCTTCCTGGTGGTACCAAAATTCAAGATGCTTACCCTACAACAGCTTCTCCCTATGTTAGCCAAGGTTGCCTGGGTAGTCACTCTAGACTTAAAAGAAGCCTATCTGCACATCCCATAAGGGAATCATGCAGGAAATATTTACGTTTCAGGGCAGGGTCTATGCGTTATCAGTTCTCTGCACTTCATTTGACTTATCTACTGCGCCCAGGGTATTCCCAAAATGCCTGGCTCCAGCCATTGCATACTGCAGGTGGAGAAATATCCAAATTTACCCATACTTGGACGACTGCCTGATTCAGGCGGAAAGTCAGGAGTTGCTGCTTCAGCACCTGACATTTGTAAAAAACCTTCTCACTTCATTGGGGTACACCATCAACGAAAAGAAATCACAACTGGTACCCAGTCAAAAGATTGTATTCCTGAGAACAAGTTTGAACCCAACTTCCCAGATGGCATTCCTCACTTGAGAAAAACAGGTGTATCTGACACTACTTCAAACAAATGGCCACCAGAACCCAGCTATCTGCAAGAAAAATACTGCAAGCCCTAGGGTTCATGGCCTCATGTATTCTGCTAATTCCATGTCCAAAACTGCATATGAGGAAACTTCAATGGTACTTAAAAAGTCTTTGCTGCCAACATTCTCAAGACCTGGAAACTGTCATTCCTATCATGCCTTGTCTAAGGACAGAGTTCCTTTGGTGGGCAGAAGCATGCAACCACAACAAGGGACTGCATTTTACTCAACCTCACGCCGCCCAGACCCTAAGCACAGAAGCATCAGACTATGCATGAGGGGCTCACATGGCGGGCAATTGTATTCAGGGCCACTGGAGCCCAAGGCAAATTCTCCTGCACATCAACCAAAAAGAGATGCTAGCTGTACAGAATGCCCTGACAACTTTCAGATATCTACTCTTACCAGGACAACTGCTGATAAAAACAGACAACACCACAGTTATGTGGTACATCAACAAGCAGGGGGGAACCCATTCTTACCCACTCTGCAGGTTAGCTATGGCCCTGTGGAACACGGCCTAGGACAACCAAGTTCATCTACAAGCTCAATTCCTACCAGGCAAATAAAATTCACTGGCAGACGTCTTAAGCAAAAATCTCTTAGACCCACACGAGTGAAAATTGGAGCCAAGCACCTTCAACCTTCTGATCCAGAAATGGGAACCCCAGAGGTGGATCTCTTTGCCTCCCCCAACAACCACCATTTAAGCAAATTCTGCACCAGAAACCCTCACAGCAGGGCCTGGAAGGTGGATGCCCTATCCTTTCAATGGGAAAACCTCTCAATCTGTGCCTTTCCCCCTCTGCCCCTTCTCTCGAGTTTTACTCAAGATAAAACAAGACAGGCCATGGACAATTCTGATTGCCCCAGACTGGCCACCCCAGCACTGCTACCCACTCGTGTGCAACCTGACAACGGTGCCACCCTGGCACCTACACAATACCCCAACCCTGCTTTCTCAGCAGGAGGGAAAGATTTTGCGTCCACAATTACAAACCCTAAATCTTGCAGCCTGGATTATTCCCTAAACACTCCACTAGCAACCCTAAGCAAACAAGTGCTGGACGTCATCCTTGAAGTCAGAAGGCTCAGTACTAGGAAATCCTATGCTGAAAAGTGGAAAAGGTATTGTTCTTGGACTCAGTCTAAAGGAAAGGACACAGCACTGCCATCCTTACTTCTAATCCTGGATTACCTAGCAAAACTACTCCACAGAGGCCTGTCCTTCTCCTCCATTAAGATTCATGCCTCTGCCATTTCGGCTCATTACAATACTGAGGCCCCTCTATTCTCTCACCCTCTCATCAAACAGCTCCTGAGAGGGGAAAACAACTTAAGGCCATCAAGGAGGACACCCACCCCTGCTTGGGACCTTAACTTTGTACTGGAAAAGCTCACGCTTCCCCCTTTTGAACCAGCTGCTTCAGCAGAGTTAAAATTCCTCTCTTGGAAAACAGCCTTGCTTCTAGACATCACTTCAGCTGGAAGAGCTTCTGAGTTACAAGTACTGACGGCTGTGGAACCCTTCATTATTTTCCATGCTGACACGGTTTCCCTCAGGACTAACCCTTCCTTTATGCCTAAAGTAGTGACATGTGTGGCTCTCAACCAATCCATCCATTTGCCAACCTTCTTCCCTAATCCTCAAAATAAAGGGGAAAGGATATTGCACTCTTTGGACATGCACAGACAGCTCAGGTTCTACCTTGATAGGACTAAGCCTTTCTGAAAATCTGACCAGCTGCTAGTCAGCTTTGCAACAGGAGCAGAGGGCAAGGCCATTTCAAAACAAACCATTTCCAAATGGATAGCACACTGCATCCATTTCTGCTACAAGTACCATGGAAAACCAACCCCTCACGGGGTCAGAACACATTCCACTAGGGTCACATCTATCTCTACAGCATTTCTCAAGGGAGTCCCTACCACGGACATACTGGAAGCTGCTACCTGGAGTTCTGTACACACATTCACCAAGTATAACCACCTGTCTATATTTTCCAAATCCAGGGCAGGATTTGCTCTCGCAAGGCCTACTAGCCAGCCCTAACTCTTCTTGACTGCCTCCACCCTTCCTCAGCTTTGGGAATCAGCCCAAGTGTGATGACTGCAACAGTGAAACATGAAGAACATAGTACAGTTGTGTACACTTACCATAAATGTAGATGTACGAGTGTATTCACTGCTGCAGTCTTGGTTTCCCTCCCTCCAGCCCACTGGTTTACTCTATCTCTTTATCTCTCCTCTCTATGGCTATTCCTACTGGTATTGGTATTTACTTTTTACTGGTGGTGTTTTCCCCACCATATACTAGCTCCCAATTTGGGGGCTCCTGCCATTTGGGGCAAGAAAAACTGATGTAATGGCATCGGCTGCCTGTTTCTATACCCCTGATGACCTGACGTTATGGAAGAAGTGACAGCATCCGATGCAGAAATACTAAGTCTCTGGTATTCGGGCTGACTGAGGGCTACCTGCAGGCAGATAACCCTAGTGTGATGACTGCAACAGTGAATACACTCGAACATCTACATTTATGGTAAGTGTACACAACTCTTTCTCCTCTCCTTCCAATGTGACGTGCAGTGAGTTTTTTGCTCTGAACCCCCCACCAGGGGAAGTCCCCAGAGACGTTCTGGTTCATGCTTGGCCCTCCAGTCTTCTGTATGCTTATCCTCCTCTCCCCCCCCCTGATTCTGAAATTCCTTCAGGAAGCTCAACTGCTGGGGAGCTCAGTCATCCTCACTCCCCCATTCTGGCCTTGCCAAGTGTGGTTCCCTTCTCTTTGGTTTCATGTACTGTCCTCCCTGGACAATAGATTCAGCTCAGATCTGATTTCTCATCCCTCAGGGATTCCTCATCCAGATATGGTCAGTCTGAAGTGCACCGCTTGGCTGCTCCAGTTCCCATGATGGTTAGGACTTCTGGGTTATCTTTGCCAGTCAAGAAGATATTAGTTGTAGCTCATAAATCTTCTACCAGGAAGGTTTACTCCAGCAAGTGGAAACTTCTATTTGGGCATCCCAGCGTGACTTAGACCCCTTTACTGCCCCAGTTCCGGCTATTCTAGAGTTTCTGGGAGGTATTTTTCAACAAGGTGCCAGCTTTTCTATGGTTAAGGTCCATCTGACATCTGTATCTAATTTCCATGTAGGAGATAATTTTGCTTCCCTGGCTTCTTCTAAGCTTTGTAAAGTCTTTTTGAAAGATACCTTTCTACTTAGGCCATCAGTCAAGGACCCAGTGCCTCCTTGAGATCTTACGCTGGCTTCAAGCTTTAGTTTCTTCCCCCTTTGAACCTGCAACTTCGGTGCAGCTGCAGTTCTTGACTTGGAAGACGGCTTTCTTGATTGCCTTTACGTCAGCCAAGCTTCAAGCATTATCGGTTAAACGTCCTTATATGGTCTTTAAAGACAGGGTGTCCTTGCGTACTAATCCCTCTTTCCTTCCAAAAGTAGCTTCGGAATCAAACTTTAATCAGGTAATCAATCTTCCTGTTTTCTTTCCGAATTTTCAGAATAAGGGAGGGTACAAGTTACACTTGTTGGACATCCATAGGCAGTTAAGTTTTTACTTGCATAGAATAAAATCTTTCCGTAAGTCTGATCATCTTTTTGTTTCCTACTCAAAGCCCTTTTTAGGGAAACCTGTATCGAAGGTTACCATACCATTGCTCGTTGGATCTCTCAGTGTATAGTTCTGGCGTATTCAGCTAAAGGATTATCTCCGCTAAGTCAGGTCAAGGCGCATTCTACTAGATTTATGGCTACTTCAGCTGCCTTCTGGTCCAGAGTTTCATTGGATGAGATATGCTCTGCGGCTACATGGGCATCTTCGCATACTTTTATTTCTCACTACAAGTTGGATCTTCTATCCAGAAGCACGGCATCCTTTGGCTCTACCATGCTCCGGAATATCCTTCCATGAGGGGCTTTCAGGTGTTTGGTAGCTGGGGACTCTGTCCCACAGGTTGTAAGACCACAGGTTGAAGACCAAATGAAAACAACAACTTCCGATAAAGAAGATATGTACTCACCATAACGTTCCATCTGAGCTGTTGCTTTTCATGTGTCTTCAACCATCCCTCCCTCCTTCCCCCTGCCTTATGTGGGCTGTGTGTTGGACTGGCCGGAAGAGACATAGCCTTTACGTGGGCATTTCTTGTGCCTCTTATGATGCCTTCTGGGGATCTCTTTTTAAAGGGTATGGCCTTGAGTCAGGTTGGGATGCTATGGGTTGGCAGCAAACTCGATCTGAGGGGAGGAGGGAGACAGGGACATTATGGGTAGGGAAAGAGCTTGGAGCTCGGATCTGATGCTGGACAATGTAACTGAGTCGGATCCATCCCAGATCTGTGTCCCACAGGTTCCACAGGTTGGAGACAAATGAAAAGCAACAAGTCAGATGGAACGTTATGGTGAGTACATAACTTATTGTTTCATGAGCAAAATATTAAATATTTAACGTATTGGTTTAGAAATATCTTAAAAATTTTAATTAAATGTTAATTTGTATTATTTTCTTAAGGAAATAACAGGCATCACATTAAATAAACGTCTTCAGGGTGTTGTTTACAAAAATTAGTCATATTTTTATTTATTTTACTATTTAAAACATTTGAGCAGTATGTTTTTGTTAGTCTGAGACAGATAGAGTACCTTTAGTTAAAAATGTAGTCTGCTACATTCAAATCATATTTTTTAGAAAGGTAGTAAGTTTCAATTTAAATGCCTGAAAAGGACTCTAAAGGTTTCTTATTTTTTTTTGTGTGGGGAAGATCTATATTCCATTTTTTAGTTAATAGACAACTGCTTTTGTTTCCAACATTACCCAAGTATTCAAATGAAAAAGTTTTTTTTTCTTTACTGTTTCTTGAAGAAATTCAGTGTGAGATGGAGAGTAAATATATATATATATATATATATATATATATATATATATATATATATATATATACTTTTAATTTTACTACACGAGAAGCACTAGATGTAGATTTCTTTTTTCTTGCCTTTTTTTTGTTCATTTGCTCCAGAGGTGTACAGTGCTTGTTAAGGTTAGGCTTGAGGACAGGGAGGGAGGAGTCATGGTGTGATACTAATTCAGTTCCATTATCGCTGCTAATTCAGTTCCATTATCGCTGCTAATTCAGTTCCATTATCGCTGCTAATTCAGTTCCATTATCGCAGAGATTCCAAAACAATTTACCTTGTTATAATATAATACTCCAGTCACTTACAGGGCACCAGATTCAAAAAAAGGTCTCACAGTGACTACTCATGCCATGTTGGCAAATAAGGAATTGGGGAGGTCCATTCCAAAATCTAAAACATTATTTGGTTCTCCTATTTAACAATGGTACTGACTGTCAATATAAAACTTCAGTGTATCAAATTTGTCAGTGAGTGGATCTGTGCTGTCCAGGTAAAGCTCCATTTCTATGCTGTCAGTACTGCATACTCGCTCACATGCCTGCAGTACCAATACCAGTACACAGGTGCAGCTAATATGCAGCCAGCAATGAGTCTGGGTTCATGAAAGCAGAATCATTACTTCTGTTACACTCAGTTATTTATTTATTGGCTTTGTTGACCAGGAAAGTCCAACTGGGCAAAGCCCATTTTTAGCAGAGGCCCAAAGAGAACATCTCCATCACACTGCATTTATATTGACAAGTGAATTTAGACAGTTCTCAGAAAAACAACAGTTAGATGTCACAGAAAAAAACAAACATCGCTACAAGACAGTTATGTACAGTATTTACCTCAGTATGCTTAAGTGTTTAAAGTTTTTAGTAATTCTATATTCTTGCAGGATGTAAATGGATTTATACTTTTAGAAGGGGAAACATTGTAGCATAGGATGTATCTAGGTAAGAATTGCAAGGAGTTACAAACATTTTGAGAGTATAGCTAGAGTTTGGAGTGTGGTAGAGGAGAAGTCAGAAAAGATTTAGCTGAAGTGAGAAAAGAGAGAGAGAAAGAGCTGTTATGATTGGCACGGAGTAGATTAAGGTGGGGAAAAAAGATGGAGTAAACGCTGGGATATTTAAGAGTTAGTCTGGTGCTGAGCATGAGCATGACCGGGATTTATTCAGATGTTGTTTGAATAGGCTTTTAAAGTGTAATACTTTGTCAGCAAGTTTGATGTGTTCTGGGTTGGTGTTCCATATTTTGGAGATGTAGCAAGAGTAAAGCGACTCTCCAACTAAGTTATTAGATTTGCTTGTTTTGACTAAGAACTTGACTGCAGAGCTAAAGTCTTTTGAAGGGGAGTAAGGCAGTTAAGTTTTTTTTTTAGTGTGGGACATTTATCTGGGTGATAAATAAATTTATATGCAGGTACTAATTGTGAATGTTTTAAGACATTGCTTAGTTTGAGGCAGTTAAGTTGTTTCGGATTGACGGTGGTGGGTTCTGAACAGAGGCATAGCTGGCTCGATCAGTGCCCTGTGCCAATACTACAAGCCAGCGCCCCACCCCAGATAGCCACTCAGTTGAAGAGCAAAAAAAAAAAACCACTTCCCTGTAATGTTGCAGTATAATTCACTCCTGTTGTTCATATAAAGAATTCTAAAGCAGTTAACTTTTTGAAAAGTTTCACTTTAGCTGTGTATAGTACATTACTAATCTCAGTGTGACAGTCTCAGAATATTAAACTGTGGACAGTGTCCAGAGCTAAACAATACCGAACCTTTGCTATCTAGCCTTGGACACACAGCTGGGACAAAGTCCTTTCTGAAACAATGTGAGCTCAGAGTAGAAAAAATTATGAGAACTTTGTGATCTGTGGCAGGGGAGCTAGTAAAAATGAAACACTGAAAGGTAGCAAAGGGTTTCAGTGCACTGAACATCTGTGATACTGTGGTAAGAATTACTTTGGGATAAGGTTGACAGTATTGGAGGGTGGAGTTTTAAGAGCTGTCAGGAGAGTGGATAACTAAATCTGCATGCATGAGTAATGAGCTACCTTGGTGTCCAGTTTAATTACATCTGATTTTTAGGTACTTTAACTTAAAACAGCAGTGAATAGTTTTTAAAACATGCAAATAGTTTAAACAAAACATAATTTAAGAGACTAGAAGCACTTATTTATTTATGTATAGAAATCAATAGTGCAACACCCATATTTCCAGGAAACAGGACATCAGAACAAATCTATAGTGATGCATTTCACTTTGCGCCGCTTAAGGAACAGGGAATTTACAGCACTATAAAACATATTCTATAAAAAGCTATGTTTTGTTGGTATTTGAATAGAAAAATATTTATAGGTGCCCATGGTAGTTTTACAAATGATTGTAATGATTGGCAGCATTTAAAACTAAAATAAGAAATAAAACATAGCCATGTACTACTCAATTGTGTGACACCAAAACCATGAGATGAAACATAGTGATGTGCTTGCAAAAAAAGCTTTACCTGTTGTTTCAAAATGGGCTTTAAAAATGTCATGTTAAATAATATGTAATGGCTTCAAAATGTTATATCAAGCACAAGTGAACAATCGTAATAATGCTGCATTTTAAAGGGAGTGTTACAGAAGGGATCATGGCATGGTAAGACACCCAAGCAGTATATAAGTTATACAAAACCATACTTAGAATGTTAGCAGAAACCACCTTTAATACTTGCTTACTTTCAGTTGCTTGCTTCATGTGCTTTTAAAATATTAAGTAAAATGAGATGCTGTTTTTGTAAGACTTAAATACTTCAGATAAAGAAGACAATACTTTTAAATGGATAAGCAATGTCAATTCTAGACCTGAGACTAAAAATATTAGAAGCAATCACCGAAACTGCACATCAGTATAAAATGTTCAAATGGTTTACATGCCATCGTGTTATATTTTCAAACATTAGTTTATAGAACACTTTGCTGCTTAATTAGCAGTCTGCTAACTGCTGTTGTCTATCAGTTGTAACTGATAGTATCACTGCATTTAGAAATTGCTTTTGTCTTTTCTTTGGACAAATTTTGACAATGACTGTCTTAATTTCTAAAGACATGTCTGTCTTGAGTACCACATAACTTCCCAAATCCCGAACAACTTTTTTTTTTTGCATTTAATTCTAGTCCATGGTTTTGACACTAGTTATTTGTTTGGGGCAAACCTTCCTGCAGGTTGGCTATGTCATTTGGGAATTCAGTGACTGCTCCTTACTTGCAGTCATCTGCAAATTTAGTTAGCCAGACTCCTTTGGTATTGGCTTTTACTTCAGAGAAGTAGATGTCAAACAGGGCAGGCCCCACCACTGAACTCTGGGGAACTGCACTAGTGGCTGGTCTCTTTGTGAAGGTGTCTTTTTATATTCCCAGTTTATTTAGCTTTGTACTATTCCTGGGTGGGGGATTATGTCAGAACTTTTAGCCAGTTCAAGGTATGTGGTGTGTACCATTTTACCTTCATCCATTGCTCTGGTGACGTTTTCAAAAAAATCTGTCAAGTTGAGTTAGCGAAACCTGCATTTGATGAAACCAAACAGACTGTCTAGTGTCTGGAGGTCCCGTAATGGTCTCCTGGACTCCATGCCCAGTAACTGCCTATGAACCTATGGTGCTCAGGTTTGCTTATTTGAGATTGGTCTTGGCATCATTTTTGATATTGTCAGTTTTGGCTGAGTTGGACTTAGAATCCCTGGCCTAGATCTTCTCAGTGTCTGCATTGATGATGTCCTTCAAGGATGCATCTGCAGTCCTTACAAATGGGTTGTCCTGTCATCAGGCAGCCCTTTGGTCGGCCGGATTCCAAAGTCTGGGTCTGGCTTCGGCTGGTGTCGCACTTCACCCGACGTCATTGCTGCAGTTACTCGGGTATAAAGGCATCAGCCGACGCCATTTTCCTCAGTCTTTCTTGCCGCGTGGCGCCCGAAGCAGAAGCTGTTCGCAAGTGCCGGTCGGTCAGAACCAGAGATTACTACTACCGAATACTTCTACTACTACCGAAGACTTCTAAAGCTAAGTACCCGTTGGGGACTCTTTCTTGCCTCAGCCGATGTCAGAAAAAGTGAATAACTGTTTAACTTGTGGGAAACAAATACCTCATAAAGATTTCCACTCTTACTGCTTACCTTGTTTAGGCCCAGACCACGACGTAGCAGCTTGTCTAGCCTGTGCTTCTTTTAACCGGACGGACGCTTAGGCGTCGGTCGGAATTGCTGAGCAGTTTTTCGGCTCTGATTTTGCTTATATTATGCCGTCGGATCCTCCGACTTCACAAATATCCAAAAGACGCAAGGAAAAGGACCGACACTCGCGGTCCGCGGTTTCGGCCGAAACCGCGGTTAAGACAACTGAGAGTGTCTCGGTTTCGGCTGAAACCGAGCAAGCGGTTCTTCCTTCAGCCGAAAGCTTACCTTCTACCGAGGCCTCTTCCAACCTGGTGGAATCGGCTTCTGAAATCCAACCTGCAGTTGTGGTTTCTCAGGAATTATCTGACACTATTCCCTTGGATATTTCAACCCCTGCACGTGGAGCTGCTAGGCCTCCTGCAGCCATGTCCATTAAGGCCTTTGCCAGGGCCAAAGCAGCTAAAGCTACTAAATCTGTGCCTGTTAAGACCCCCTCTCACAGGCCTAGCTCCAGTTCCCAAATGCTTAGTTTGGCAGAGGATCTCATTTCTTTAATCCGGGGATCCCAACCTCTCCCAGACAGGGCCTCTCACCCACCTCCAGAGAAGAGGCCTAGAGCAGAGCCCCTGAGCCAGTTTCCACAGATGATTCCTCTGATGATTCAGATAATACAGACCCTCCAGAGGCTCCTTTTTCCCCTTATGAAGACTCTGATGCTGAAGAGTCCATCCCTTCTGCCTCTCCACCTGAGGAATTTTCCTTTGGGGAAACCTTGCATGCTATGAGGGAACAATTTCAGTGGCAGGGCCAAGATTTTTCAGACTCCAGAAAAAGGCTTAGAACCTTTTCGCATTTACCACAACATAGGCCTTTAGCTATACCTCCAGTTCTGTCTGTTGTAGATGATGCATTTAATGATGCTTGTACTGCTCCTGATTCATTACCTCCGGCCCCTGCTAAGCCCGATAGGTTCTACAGGGTCCCGGACACACATCACCATTTATACAAGGATCCTTTTGCAGATCCCGAGACTATCTCCCAGGGGCCTAAGGCTGTAGCATCTACCTCTGCCAAAAATCCCCTCCCCTCTGAAAGGGAATCCAGGTCCTTAGAGAGATGGGGTAAAAAAGTTTACACTTCTGCTACTCTGTCAGCTAGGGCCTTGAACTGTCAGTTTCATATGATCCAGTATCAAGAATTTATGCTAGACCAGTTAACCAAAAATCTGTCCTCTGATGAACCTTTAGACAAGAAATATGTTCAGGAAGTGGTACATAACATTCAGCAAGTTAGTAACCATTCTTTAAAATGCGGCTATGATGCACTGGAGGCTTCCTTTAGATCAGCCATGACTGGCACAGTTATCAGAAGGCATGCATGGTTAAAAGAGCAGGCCTTACCGGACCATGTCAAATCAAAACTATTAGATGCTCCCATGGACAAGGTCAATTTGTTTGGCTCTCCTGCACAACAGGTGCTGAAGAAGATGGAAGAGAAGGCAAAATCTGTCCAAACAGTGAAAGATTTCTTACAGGTCCAACCGCCAAGGTTTAGCAGGAATTGGCCCTCCAAGAATTGGTCCTTTCCAGACTCCTCCAAAGCACAGAGAGGCAGGAATAGGCGTTCAAGAGGCAGAAACCAATCCAGAGGTGCCTACAGGGGACGCCAGTGGCAGGGTAACAACCAGCGAGGCACAGACACAGCCACCACCACCACTACAGGACAATCACAGTGACTTGGCTCTGGCACCGCCTACCAGGGAACAGCTAGAAGCACCCTTAGGCGGGAAGCTAGCTTTATTTACAAAGAACTGGCATTACATCACAAGAGACAAGTGGATTTTGCAGACAATAGACCAAGGTTACAGGTTTCATTTCCATACTCTACCAGGAAAGAGAGGAATGCCAAACCTACCTCCAAATCAAAAGGCAGAAGCTCTACAACAAGTAAATCAATTATTAAAGATGAGAGCTGTGGAAAAGGTACCACATATGGAGCAAGGAAAGGGCTTTTACTCCAGACTCTTCCTAGTACCAAGGAAAGAAGGCAAATGGAGACCTATTCTCGATCTGTCCACTTTAAACACATTCCTCATTGTTCCAAAATTCAAAATGCTGACCCTACAGCAGCTTCTTCCCATGCTGGGCAAGGAGTCTTGGCTGGTAACTCTAGATCTCAAGGAGTTATACCTGCACGTCCCCATACGACCAAATTGCAGAAGATACCTCAGATTTCTTGCAGGATCAGAGCATTATCAATTCTCAGCATTGCCCTTTGGCTTATCTACTGCACCCAGAGTGTTCACGAAATGCCTGGCATCAGTAATCGCTCATTGCAGGCTTCAGGGGATCCAAATCTACCCTTACCTGGACGACTGCCTAATACAAGCGGACAACAAAAACAAGCTAGCAGAAGACTTGAAAAGAGTCATTTACCTTCTACAAGCCCTGGGATACACAGTCAATATAAAAGTCAAGGCTGATACCATCCCAAAGATAACCTTTTTGGGTGCGGAGCTGGACGATCCAAACAAATGGCATTCCTAACAGTAGAAAAACAGGAGCAACTCCTCTCTACTTCTTGGCATTAACAAAACAAAACCATCTAACAGCAAGAAAAGTCCTACAAGCATTGGGCTTCATGGCATCCTGCATAATATTGGTCCCACATGCCAGACTGCATATGAGAAAACTACAGTGGTACCTAAGGAATTTATGGTCTCAGCACAAGCACAGCCTAGAAACTCAAATTCCAATAATTCCATGCCTGAAGCAAGAATTCCAATGGTGGGCTCAGGCCTGTCAATCAAACGAAGGATTGCCCTTCCACAGCACTCAACCAAGCCAAACCATCACAGACGCCTCAGACCTCGGTTGGGGGCCCACATGATGAACAAATGCATACAGGGTTTATGGACTCAAGAGCAGCTGCACCTACACATAAACCTAAAGGAAATGCTGGCAGTAAAACTGGCAATTCAGACTTTCAAACCATTTCTTCGACAAGGCCAATTGATGATAAGGACAGACAACACCACAGTTATGTGGTACATCAACAAGCAGGGAGGCACACATTCGTACCCTCTATGCCGGATGGCCCTGGACCTCTGGAATGTGGCCCTGAGTTACAACATGCAGTTACAAGCAATCTTTGTACCAGGAAAAGAAAACACTCTAGCAGACATATTAAGCAGGACTACCACGGATGCCCACGAATGGATGCTGCATCTGGACATCTTCAAAACCATTACAAGAAAATGGGGTCTCCCAGAAATAGACTTATTTGCATCCCCACTCAATCACCAATTAAAGAAATTCTGCACCAGGACGTACCACCCACTGGCATGGAAGGTGGACTCCCTATCCTTCAGTTGGAAAAATCTGTCAGCATATGCATTCCCACCACTTCCTTTGATGCACAAGGTGCTATTGAAGATCAAAGAGGAACGTCCAAGGATCATTCTGATAGCTCCAGATTGGCCAAGGCAACATTGGTACCCATTACTGAGGAGCATGTCTCGGGAGCAGATATTGCCCCTAGTTCCCTTGCTGTTAACTCAGAACAATTACAACACCCTGCATCCAAACCTGAAAACTCTGCAGCTGACTGCCTGGAACATTGCATAAGACAAATTAACCCAAATTTATCCCAAAGGGTTAAGGACATTATCTTAGAAGCTCGCAGACCTTCAACAAGGAAAACCTATTCAGCAAAATGGAAAAGATATCTCATTTGGAGTACTGCTAAAGGGGAAGATGTGTCACTGGTAAACATAGCCAACATCATGGAATACTTGGCAGAGCTATTCCACAAAGGCCTGTCCTACTCTTCCATTAAGATTCATGCCTCAGCTATTTCAGCAGAATACGACTTGGATCCTCCAGTTTTCTCACATCCTCTGCTCAGGCAGTTTCTGAGAGGAATTAAAAATGTAAAACCTCCTAGGAAGCCACCATTACCTGCATGGGACTTAACTTTGTGCTAGAAAAGTTGACACTACCTCCTTTCGAACCAGCAGCAACAACAGAATTGCAATACTTATCATGGAAAACTGCTTTCCTGCTGGCAATCACTTCAGCAAGAAGGGTTTCTGAGCTACAGGCATTAATGGCAGTACAACCCTTTCTGATCTTCCATCAAGATAGAGTGTCCATGAGAACAAATCCTACTTTTATGCCTAAGGTGGTCTCCAGAGTATCTTTAAATCAGGCTATCCACCTACCTACATTCTTCCCCAATCCACAGAACAGGGGAGAAAGACTGTTGCATACCTTGGATGTACACAGACAATTATGCTACTACCTGGACAGGACCAAGAGCAATAGAAAAACTGACCAGCTACTGGTAGCATATGCAGCAGGAATGGAAGGGAAAGCAATTTCAAAACAGACAATATCTAAGTGGATAGGAAATTGCATTAGATTTGGTTACTCCTACCATGGAAAGAAAACTCCAGAAAACATCAGGCCTCACTCTACAAGAGCTACAGCCACTACCACAGCTTTTCTACGAGGAGTGGCTACCAAAGACATTTTAGAGGCTGCTACTTGGAGCTCCGTGCATACATTTGCCAAGCATTATAATTTACCTTTATACTCTAGATCCTGAGCAGGTTTTGCCACTGCTGTTTTGCAAGGGATCTTAACTACACCATAATTCTATCTTTCCTCCTCCCCCAGTTTGGCTATGGTATTCTACCCATTTGTAAGGACTGCAGATGCATCCTTGAAGGACATAGTACAGTTTTGTACCTACCATAAATGTAGATGTCCAATAGGAATGCATCTGCAGTCAGGATTACCCACCCTCCTTCCCCTCTGTGGTACTCCTAGGGTATTTGCCCTTCTTATAGCTAGCTGGGGGAATCTATTATGGTGTATTTGTTTGTATATATGTACATACATGCTTATTTTTTGTTTGCTCTCTAATATTTTGAACCATTGGCATTTATCAAAATTTAGCCTTCCTAGAGGGCACCTGGCATCTGGGGCAAGAAACACTGAGGAAAATGGCGTCGGCTGATGCCTTTATACCCGAGTAACTGCAGCAATGACGTCGGGTGAAGTGCGACACCAGCCGAAGCCAGACCCAGACTTTGGAATCCGGCCGACCGAAGGGCTGCCTGACGACAGGACAACCCATTTGTAAGGACTGCAGATGCATTCCTATCGGACATCTACATTTATGGTAGGTACAAAACTGTACTTTCTTCGTGTTTCACTGTTGCAGTCATTACATTTGGGTAATCTGCTGGCAGGTTGCCCTCATTCGGCCTGAATAACAAAGTCTTGGGTCCTGCGTCAGCTGCTGTCTCCTCTTCCATGACGTCAGGGGTATTAAGCATGCAGCTGACGCCATTTTATTCTGTCTTTCTTGCCGCGCGGTGCTCGAAGCAGAAGCATTTCGCAAGTGCCCGGTCGGCTGACTCCTGAAATTTTCGTTTCCAAGTTTCAGAACCGAAGTCTTCAAACTAAAGTTAAGTACCCCATTGGGGAAACGTTTTCTTGCTCCTTACCGATGTCAGTAAAAGTTAATAATTGTATTACTTCTGGGAAGCAAATACCTCATAAGGATTTTCAGTTGTACTGTATTCCTTACCTAGGTCCTGACCACAATGTGCCTTGCTGTTGGTTTTGTGCTAAATTTAACCAACGCACTATTAAGCATTGGTATATTTTTGCTTCTAAATACTTTGGTTCAAGATTTAACTATCCTGAAATGTCGCCGGTTAGCAATCCGACTACCAGAATCCACAAAAATGCAAAGAAAAAGACAGAGACAGACCCTCGAGGTTCAAAATCGATGACGAATCTTCTCCTAAGCCAGTCGCCGGTTTGCCGGTACTCAGTGAGGCGCTTTCCAGCCCCTGATGCCCGCTACTTTTGAGTCACAGGCCTCTACCGAGACCCATTCAGAGTTCGGTATGCCGCAAGATTCTTCAAGTATTGAACCCGCGGATGTCTCTCCCTTGGATGGATCCGAAGCCGCTGAGCAGGCACTGGCTTCTGAAGGCGTTTTCAGGCCTAAAGATTTGTATATTAAACCGACGTCTTCATCAAAAACAAGGCCAAAACCAACTTCTGTGTCTAAAAAAAACCGACACATGAGCCACTTGCTCAGGCCCCTATGCCTAAAAAACAAATTATCAAAATGGCTGAGGATTTAATTACCTTGATAAGGGTTTCCCAATCCCCTCCTGCTAAGAGGCCTAGGCAAGGCACTGATTATGAATCTTCAGATCAGGTTTCCATTTCTTCTGATTCCTCTTCTGATCAGGAATTTTCTATTCCCCCTTATGAGGACTCTGATGCAGAAGAATCCATCCCTTCTGCTTCTCCTCCTGAGGATTTTTCTTTTGGAGAGACTTTGCATACCTTAAGGGAACATTTTCATTGGGAGAGTCAAGATTTTTCAGAATCCAAAAAGAGGCTTAGGTATTTTCTTCTTCTTCCTCAGCATAGGCCTTTGGCTATACCTCCTGTTTTAGACATTGTTGATGATGATTTCTCAGAATCTAGCATGGCTCCTGATTCCCTGCCTCCGGCTCCTAGTAAGCCAGACAGATATTACAGGGTTCCTGACTCCCACAAGTTTCTTTTCAAAAATCCTACTGCTGACACTGAAACAATTTCTCAGTGTCCCAAGGGTGTTAAGGCTTCTACTGCTAAAAATCCTACCCCTTCTGATAGAGACTCCAGGGCGCTGGATAGATGAGGTAAGAAGGTTTATACGGCTGTAACCCTGGCAATCAGGGCTTTAAATTGTCAATTTCATATGCTTAAATATCAACAGCATGTCATGGGCTTACTAAAACAGAAAATTATGTTGATTTCTGATTGTGTGGAAAATAAAGAGTTACAGGATTTATTGCATTCAGCTGAACAAGTTGGAAAGCATACTTTGCAATGTAGCTTTGATTCCTTGGAAGCCTCCTGCAGGACCACCATAACTGGATCTGTGATAAGAAGGCATGCTTGGCTCACGGAGCACAATCTCCCTGATCATGTTAAAGCTAAATTGCTGGATGCTCCTTTACAGCAGGACAGTCTGTTTGGTAATAAGGCAGAAGAAGTTTTGAAAAAGATGGAAGACAAAGCTAAATCTATGCAAACTGTAAAAGATTTCTTGCAAGTGCAGCCACCCAGGTTCAGTAGGCACTGGCCTACTAAGAACTGGTCCTTTCCAGTACCCAACAGAGCCACTCAGGTCAAAACCAGACACTCCAAGGGCTCCAGGTTTCAGTCACAAGGATCTTACAGGACAAAACAATGGGGTGCCTCCACCTTCAAAACAGGAAGTAGCAAAGCACCACCCTATGGTAAACAGTGTCAATGACTTTCCTTTGCCATTTTCAAGCACTTATCTTTTGGCAGCCCCGTTGGGGGGGAAACTAGCACTTCATGCTCAAAATTGGCATCTAATTACCCAGGACAAGTGGGTCTTAAATATAGTATCCCAGAGGTACAGATTTTATTTCCACATGTTGCCAACTCCAAACGGATGGCCAGATCTGCCTCCAAATCAGTGGGCAGAGGCCCAGAAGCAAGTCATGTCTCTCATGGATATGGGGGCTATTCAAACAGTACCAGAAAAGGAAAAAGGACAAGGCTTTTATTCAAGACTTTTCCTGGTACCCAGAAAAGACAAATCATGGCGTCCAATTCTGGACTTATCCATTCTAAATACTTTCCTGAACATTCTAAAATTCAAGATGCTGACGCTGCAACAGCTACTGCCTATGCTAGGCAAGAATGCCTGGTTGGTAACTCTAGACTTAAAAGAGGCTTACCTGCATATCCCAATGAGGGAATCTTGCAGAAGATACCTCTGCTTCAAAGCAGGCTATTTGCATTACCAATTCTCTGCACTGCCCTTTGGCTTATCTACTGCGCCCAGGGTATTCACAAAGTACCTGGCACCAGTGATTGCATTTTGCAGACAAATAAACATTCAAATTTATCCTTATCTGGATGATTGTCTAATTCAGGCAGAGGACAAGGACACTCGTGTACACATCTGGCGTTTGTAAAAAGGCTTCTAACATGCCTAGGGCACGCCATAAACGAAAATAATTCACAACTGGTACCCTCTCAAATAATTACATTCCTAGGTGCAAGTTTGAATACAACTGCCCAGATGGCTTACCTCACGCCTGACAAAGCAGTTTAATTGACAGAATACTTCAAACAAGTTGCCACAAAAACCCAGCTATCTGCAAGACAAATTCTGCAGGCTTTGGGGTTCATGGCATCCTGCATTCTACTAATTCCATATGCAAGACTTACCAAATCCCCCAAGCCACATGCATACAATATGCTGATGACTCCACACTAATATGCTCAGCCAAATCCACATATGAGCTCCTCTCTCTTACCCAGAAGACATTTAACACAGTTGAACAATGGTTTACACAGAGTTGCCTTCTTTTGAACCCCAAAAAAACTAAACTCCTCCTCTTTAATCCGACTCACAAGTCCTCTCCACTTGATTTCTCAGTTGCATCCACCAATGGTACCATTATATCACCCGAGCCAACCACCAAACTATTGGGTATCACCATTGATAACAATCTGAACTTTGACACCCATATCAACAATACAATAAAAACTGTCAACAAAAAACTTGGCTCCCTCTATAGGATTAAACCTTACCTTTCCCCCACAGCTAGAACAACCATAGCTACATCTAATCTCTACTCTCCTCTATGCCTCACCTATTTTTACTAACCTTTCAAAAAATAACCTCAGCAAACTGGAAACTTCCTACAATAACATCGCTAGATGTGCAACAGGAAACCCTTACAGAACCCACCACTGCATAAATATAAAGCAGCTAGGATGGCTTGAACTACAAAACGTGATTAAATTCCATCAACTAACCATTGCCCATAAAACTCTCTAAAAACCATTCATTACTCCTATTCTATCTACCCTCATCACTCCATATACAAATCTGAAATCACTACGTTCCTCACATAAAAATCTTCTACATACCTCTAAACCTAACAACAAGGCTGGTGAATCTCTTTTCTCTAATGCTGTTGGAAAAACTTGGAATCTTCTCCCCAGTAACCTTTCCTCTCTGCCCTCTCCATCACTCTTCAAAAATAGACAAACTCTACCTTACAACACACTGGTTGTGCCCCTGTACTAAACCTGACTAGGCATTTATCCATCTGATTAAACTTAGCTCTGCTTATCCCAGACTACTTATTAGCTACTATATATTCTATTATAGATTTTTTTCTCTTCAACTACTCTGTGTCTAGATTTATTCTCTTAAACTACACTGTCTAGTCTCTCTAAATACAAAGTATTCTCTTATACAAATTTTTATTAGGAAATTTTTTTTGAATGGCTAACCATAGCTGAAATGTACCATGATTCCTGTTTACTGAAATGCAGCAAAATGTAACGAATGAGATGAGGATCTGTAAATTTAGCTGTATTTGTAAATGTCTCATATTATAAATGATATTGTGGTTTTTTTTGTGTTTGTTGGAGCTTTTCTCCTCGGGCCTCCACTGAAAATGGACATATATCCAGTTGGACTAGCCTGGTCAACAAATGTAAAATAAAATAAAATAAAATAAATAAATATGAGGAAACTTCAGTGGTACCTAAAAAGCTTATGGGGTCAACATTGTCACAGCCTGGAAACAATGATTCCTCTCATTCCTTGCCTGCAACAGGAGTTCCTTTGGTGGGTAGAAGCCTGTCACCAAAACAAGGGACTGTTATTCACTCTACCCCCTGCCACCCAAACCCTGACTACAGATGCATCAGCCTATGCTTGGGGGGCCCATCTAGCAGGGAGATGCATTCAGGGCGAATGGGGCCCAACTCAGATGCACCTACATATCAACCAGAAAGAAATGCTAGCTGTACAGAATGCTCTGACAGCCTTCAAGGACTTCCTTCATCCAGAAAAACTATCTGATAAAGACGGACAACACCACAGTTATGTGGTACATAAACAAGCAGGGGGGTACCCACTCCTAGCCCCTTTGCAGACTAGCCATGGCCTTGTGGAACACAGCCTTGACTTACCAAATACATCTACAAGCTCAATTCCTGCCATGAAAGCAAAATACTCTGGCAGACGCCCTAAGCAGAAATCTAATGGACCCACACGAATAGAAAATGGATCTGCAAATCTTCAGCATGTTGACACGAAAATGGGGGAGCCCAGACATAGATGTTTTTGCCTCACCCCCAAACTAGACAAATTCTGCACAAGAATTCATCACAAAAAAGCTTGGAAAGTGGATGCTCTATCCTTCAGCTGGGAAAACCTATCAGTCTATGCCTTTTCCCCTCTGCCTCTGCTCTCCAAGGTTTTACTAAAAGTCAGACAGGAAAAAACAAAAATGATTCTTATTGCTCCAGACTGGCCTCGCCAACATTGGTACCCACTTCTAAGGAATATGTCACACCTTCCTCCGTAGTACTTGCCTCAAGCTCCTCATCTATTGTCTCAGCAGAACTATCAAATTCTTCACACTCAGCTCCAAACACTGAATCTTGCAGCATGGCTAATCAACTAATTTCATCAGTCACATCCCTCAGTAAACCTGTGATGGATGTCATTTTGGAGGCTGGAAGGCCTAGTACTAGAAAATCTTATGCTGATAAATGGAAGAAATTCTGTGCCTGGAACCAAGCACAAGGAATAAACACAGCAATGCCCAATATTCCTCAGATACTGCAATACTTAACTGAAATGCTTCACAAGGGCCTATCTTTTTCTTCTATAAAAATCCATGCCTCTGCCATCTCGGCTCATTACAACACAGAGCCTGCTCTCTTTTCTCATTCCCTGCTAAGCAGTACCTCCGAGGGGCCAAAAATTTGAGACCTCCCAGGAGAGCTCCAACTCCCGCATGGGACCTCAATTTTGTGCTGGAAAAACTCACCCTACCTCCTTTTGAACCAGCTGCCACTGCAGACATAACATTTCTTTCTTGGAAGACAGCTTTTCTTTTAGCAGTCACTTCAGCTAGAAAGATTTCAGAATTACAGGCTGTCATGACAGTGCAGCCTTTCATTATCTTTTATCCGGACAGGGTGGCCCTCAGGACCAATCCTTCTTTTATGCCTAAGGTGGTATCCAGTGTGGCTCTTAACCAGACCATTCATCTGCCAACTTTTTTCCCAAATCCACAGAACAAGGGGGAGCGGATTCTGCACTCATTGGATGTACACAGACAACTAAGATTCTACTTAACAGGACAAAATCTCTGTGAAAGTCTAAGAAACTACTGGTGGCATTTGCTGCAGGGGCAGAGGGGAAGGCTGTCTCAAAGCAGACTATTTCAAAATGGATAAGCCATTGTATTTGTTTCTGTTACATGCACCATGGTAAACCTCTCCCCAAGGGAATCGGATCCCATTCCACCAGGACTGCATCAACTTCTGCAGCTTTTCTCAGAGGAGTTCCTACCAGAGACATTCTAGAAGCTGCTATTTGGAGCTCAGTTCATACGTTCACAAAACATTACCATTTACCTCTCTTTTCTAAATCTAGGGCAGGGCCTTATAGCCACTCCTAATGCTGTTTAGTTCTATCCTCCCATCCATAACTTTGGGATTCTACCCAAATGTAATGACTGCAACAGTGAAACACGAAGAACATCGTACAGTTGTGTACTCTTACCATAAATGTAGATGTTCGAGTGAATTCACTGTTGCAGTCCCAGTTACCCACCTGCAGCCCCCTTTCTTCTCTATTATTATACTTCTCCTTTCCATCACTATGCTCAAAAGCCTTTTTGGTGTATTTGCTTTTAGTTGGAGGTAAACATTTTGTGTTCTAAATTAAATGCATATATATATATATATATATATATATATATATATATATATATATATATATATTTATATATTTTTGCTCTCCATTTGGGGGGGCACCTGACATCTGGGGCAAGAAAAACTTATTAAAATGGCGTTGGCTGCATGTTTTATACCCCTGATGACCTGACGTTAGGGAAGAGGAGACAGCATCTGACACAGGACCCAAGACTTTGTTATTCAGGCTGACTGAGGGCAACCTGCCAGCAGATTACCCAAATGTAATGACTGCAACAGTGAATACACTCAAACATCTACATGTATGGTAAGTGTACACAACTGTACTTTATGGGCTTTACCCTCAAACAGTTAGGATTGGTACCGTCATCTCTAATTTTGGTACTAGTGTCAATCTCAACATAAATGATATTGACACCTCTGCACTTAACATCCTTCGTGGCTGTACCTACAGTGGATATATAAAGTGTACACACCCCTGTTAATATGCCAGGTTTTTGTGATATAAAAAATGAGACCACAATAAATCATTTCAAAACTTTTCCCACCTTTAATGTGACCAACCTGTACAGTTGAATTGAAAAACAAACAAATCTGTTAGGGGAAAAATATAAAAAATAAAATACGTACAATAAGTTGGTTGCATAAGTGTGCACACCCTTAAACTAATACTTTGCTGAAGCACCTTTTGATTTAATTACAGTATTCAATCTTCTTGGGTAGGAGTCTGTCAGTATGGCACATCTTGACTTGGCAATATTTGCCCACTCTTCTTTCCAAAAGCGCTCCAAATCTGCCAGTTGCAAGGGCATCTCTTGTGCACAGCCCTCTTCAGGCCACCACACAGATTTTCTATTGGATTTAGGTCTGGGCTCTGGCTGGGCCATTCCAAACTTTACTTTTCTTCTGGTGATGCTATTCTTTTGTTGATTTGGACGTATGCTTGGGGCTGTTGTCATGTTGGAAGGTGAAATTCCTCTTCATCTTCAGCTTTCTAGCAGATGCCTGAAGGTTTTGGGCAAAAAGTGTCTGGTATTTGGAACTGTTCATAATTCCCTCCACCTTGACTAAAGCCCCAGTTCCAGCTGAAGAAAAGCAACCCCAAAGCATGATACTGCCACCACCATGCTTCACCGTGTGTATGGTGTTCTTTTGGTGATGCGAAGTGTTGTTTTTACTCCAAACGTACCATTTGGAATTGTGGCCAAAACGTTCAACCTTGGTCTCATCAGACCATAACACATTTTCCCACATGCTTTTGGGAGACCTGATGTATTGTTTTGCAAATTTTAGCCAGGCCTGGATGTTTATCTGTGTAAGAAAAGGCTTCCGTCTTGCAACCCTACCCCATAGCCCAGACATATGGAGAATATGGGAGATTGTCGTCACATGCAGTACACAACCAGTGCCAGAAATTCCTGCAGCTCCTTCAGTGTTGCTGTAGGTCTCTTGGCAGCCTCCCTGAGTAGTTTTCGTCTCGTCGTTTCATCAATTTTCCGGGGATGCCCAGTTCTTTGCAGTGTCACTGTTGTCCCATATTTTCTTCACTTTTTGACGACTGTCTTCACTATGTTCCATGGTATTTCCAATGTTGTGGAAATGTTTTGTACCCTTCTCCTTACTGATACTTTTCAACAATGAGATACCATTGATGTTTTGTAAGCTCTCTGCGAACCATGGTTTTTGCTGTAGCAGGCAACTGAGTAAATGTCAGGAAAATCCTACTAGGACAGCTGAACTTTATTTGGGATTAATCAGAGTCTCTTTAATTGATGGCAGGTGTGTACTCAAGAAGACTGAATGATGTAATTAAATCAAAGGGTGCCTCAACAAAGTATTAGTTTAAGGATGTGCACACTTATGCAACCAGCTTATTGTACGTTTTTTAATTTTTTTATATTTATTCCCCTAACAGATTTGTTTGTTTTTCAATTGAATTGTACAGGTTATAGGTCACATTAAAGGTGGGAAAAGTTTTGAAATGTTTTATTGCGGTCTCATTTTTTTATATCACAAATACCTGCCATTTTAACAGGGGTGTATACACTTTTTATATCCACTGTACATCAGCCACAGCTGCAGACATTTTTCTGTCTGTGCCTTCAGCCATCCATCCTTCTTGACAACAGGATAGGAGGATCTGTTTCAGTGTCTGCCAGATATATCTGGACCAGTACGGTCATCTTCCTTCTCCTCAGAACCATCACCTGTGTGATTAGGTAGGAAGTGTAGGTGCAAGAGGAGGCATCTTGATTCATTGCTTGAGTCCTGTTATCACTTATACAGGAAATTGAAATTGTTGATTCCCCACCTCCCTCCAGAAAAGCCAAAGTTCAGAGTTGTTCTTTTAATAATGAGGCAGGGAGGACGGCACACAGACTCTACATCCTGTCCAGAGAAAATCCTGCTAGAAGTCCTTTTAACCTACCCTCCCCCAAAAAATATCTGTCTTGGGTGTTATTCCTGCTGTGAACAACACTGACTGAATAAGAAGAACCTGGCAGTGTGGGGCCTGTTTCCAGGAGGTCAGACAAAATACAGTGGCCTCATAAGGATTGATTTTGCTAGGTTAAGACTTTCAAGCCAGACTCTACTGTTGTTGGGGCTGCCCTTAAAAGGCCCCTACTCCACAGAGTCTGCTGACTACCCTCTTGATAATAAGATCATAGGATCAAAGGAGGTTACTAGGCTAATGGCTCTGGGGTCCTTACAAGCCTAGCCAAGAGTTTATCCCCCAAAAAAGAAACCTCAATCAGTACCTGTCGCCCCTGTCAGTGAGGGACACAGGTGGAACCTCTGGGACAAATTTGTGGTTTCCCATCCACTCATCAAGGTTGCACTTGAAGAGGGTCAGCGAGGTACTCTGTTTCACATGTTTTGGAAGTCTATTCCAGAGATGGGGCAGCCTCTGGGAGACAAACCTGTCTCTCCAGCAGATTTTGTTGATGTTGCATATTAGATGTAGGCCTTTCGAGCAGGTAATGCACGAGGAGTAAGACTTAAGAATATGGAGCATCTCTAGTAGAGCAAGGTCTGATATTGCCTTGTAGGTGAGACATAGATCACCTCGGAGCAATCTGTACAATACCGAGTAGAGTGATAGTGATTTGAGCCTGTCCACATAGAGGTGTTGGAGGCCATGGATTCTCTTTGTGAGGTATTTCTGTGGCTTTACCAGTTGGTGCAGGTGTTTGGAGAGGTACATACCAAATGGGGCGTTATACTCAATTATGAGCCGAATGAGGGAGGAGTACAGAGAGGTAATAACCTCCTTTTTTTCTGGATGCAATCTCTTTACTAATGAAATGAACCAAGTAAAAGCCTTTTCTGACCACTGCCGCTACATGATTGTCAAATGTGAGATTGTTGGTCAACCTGAGTACCCAGGTCTCTCACCACAGATTGTGTGCTTAGGGGGTTGCCATTGATGTGGTAATCAGTAGCGCCCGTGTTTTTGCCGAATGGTATGGTAATATATTTTTTTGCATTTAACAAGGCCATGGCTTTGGCACCAGTCATTTGTTGCAGTGAGATCTGCTTGCAGTATGTTACCATTATTTGGAGAGTCAGTGACAGCACCCAACCTACAGTCATCTGCAGACTTGGTCAGCCACAGGCCTTTTGTCTTTGCCTGGACCTCTGAGAAGTAGATGCCAAATAGTAGGGTTCCCAGGACAGATCCCTGGGGAACACCAATAGTGACAGGTCTGCTGTTGGAGGTGCAGGTGCCTATTTTGACCTTGCGGGTCCTATCGGTGAGTCAGTTGGCCACTCACCTGATGAGATAGGGATTTACGCCAAGTTATGTTAGCTTTTCGATGATGCCCGAGTGGGGGATTGTGTCAAAGGCCTTGACCAAGTCAAGCTAAGCTGCATGTACTGACTTTCCCCTCAGGTTAGGATGGTATGTTTGCACATCTTAAATAGTTTAATGCCCACGATATGAATAAAAGTTCTGTCAAGTTTTGCTTCCAACAAGAGCTGGCTTGTGAGATTTTCCAGTCATTGGGTGAATTGCCTCTTTTTTCATGACTAAGTTAGTCACAGCTGGCAACTTTGTGCTTTCTTTCAAATCTCACCATACCACTTGTGAATAACTTGGCAGATAGTACAACTAGGGAAACAGGTGCTGACATAGCTGTTAGCTGTCATGCTTTGTTCCAACTCAGATTCTAAGAAGGCCTTTATTAGAGCATCCTTTGATGGATCTGCCCTTTTTCGATCAGTAGTTAAGGGAAAAATAATGGGGAAATATGAAGAAGGAAGGATGATTATTACAGATGTTGGTATTAAATACTTATTGGTATCCTTTCTTCAAAGTTGCAAGAGAGTCTGTATGAGTTATGATACATGCGTGGCCAACAGCAATACAGGACTCAGAGGAGGGAACTAATCAAGGCCAGGAAAACTTTCAAAATGGTTTTGCCTCTGGATTTGCATTCAGTCAGCAACAGCTGGGATTATGTGCTCCTCTTGAGGAGGTCCAGCAGTCTAATCTCTGAAAGATGTCTTCCTTTTTGTAGTATTCTAATCTAAAGCTAGTATCATGCATCCTTTATGAAAAGCTATATATTTTCCAATTATACTCTTTATATCGTCTCACTACTTTCAGCAGAATATATACCCTATATATATGTATGGGTCTGCTTTGTTTCATTGAAAGCTCATTTTACTGAATTTGAATACACCCTGACCAAATCGCTGAAAACTCTTTTCACCAAATCTCATTTCACTGAAGTGAAGTACTGGCACTGTGCAGAATATTGTAAGGCAAGTAAAAGGTATATGCCCTTTTCCCTACTGTAGTGTGATCCTGGAGTTAGTATATATAGTTGGGGGGGCATAGCCCCCCCCCCACTTAGTTTGAGTATATATTGTCTTCTGGAAAGAGTTAGTCATTGGTGTTGTAAGTATGCATGTCAGTGATTTAAAATGTATCGTTTGAAGCTTTCGATGAAATATAATATAAAAACAAACTAGGTGGGGGGCTGTGACCCCCATATCCCCCAATGTGTGGGGCTGTGCTCTATACACACACACACACCCCTTAACTATATATACTAACTCCAGGATCGCATTACAGTGGGGAAAGGGCATATACCTTTTATTTGCCTTACAGTATTCTGCACAATGCAAGTACTTCACTTCAGTGAAATTAAATTCGGTGAAATGAGTTTTCAGTAATTTGAGCTTTCACCGATTTGGTCAGGGTAAATTGAAATTCAGTGAAATGAGCTTTCAATGAAACAAAGTCGACTCATAAATATATATATATATATATATATATATGTATGTATATATATGTGTGTGTGTGTATATATATATATATATATATATATATATATATATATATATATATATATATGTGTGTGTGTGTGTATGTATATATATATATATATATATATATATGTATATATATATATGTATGTGTATATATATATATATATATATATATATATATATATTTGTGTGTGTGTGTGTATACACATATGTATAGTGCTGCTCTTACTCAATTAGTGCATTGTTTTATGGAATATTTAATTATTTTTTAAAACAATTTCATCTTCTTTTATTTTGTCAATCATTTTCTTTTTGGAAGATAGATGAGGACTTTGCAGGAAATCTTTCCACTTAAGTGCCCATAGATTTTTTTTCTGCATTTGCTGACTGGTTGCTTATTGGTCGATGACCTTCTCTTGCCTCCAGTTCTTTTCTTTTGATCATTTTATCTTGCGTCTGTCAAGGATCTGTGCAAGGTTTTAATCCACATGATTAGAAGACATGAAATAATACAGGATACATAACCTGAAACAAAAGTTTCATTTCTCTGCAGTCTTCTGAAAGGAAGAAAAGAATTTCTGTTAGCTTGTGTTTTGTAGTCATTTTCCACATATACTCCTCTGTCGCTAATCTTTTGGATTGTTTCCTTCCTTCACAAAATAGAAAGGATGATCTCATTTTAGCTGGTATGTCTGCAAACTGTCGGTCTGCTGTTTCTCAGTCTCAAGTTGGGAATATTTATTCAGTGTATCATCAGCAGAATATCCAGGCCATGTGCTAAGGCATTTTCTCATAAAGTCTTTAGTAGTCAGTTATTCCCTTTAATTTATTCTGGTACTGCTGCAAACCTCATATCATCTCTTTTTGTCACATCCTCAGTTTCAGGCACTTTATGTGCCATATGTCCATATTTTAGTTGTGTTCCACCATGTTTTCTTTTTCTCCTTCACAGCTGTTTGCATACCAGTTATTTACTCTTATTATCTGGTTAAAACATCCTATGTTTCCTGGAGCCTTCTGCTATATGTGTATATTTCTGTATCTAGCTTCATAATGTTATTGATATAACTCTCACAGTGAGCCACTTGTCTTGACAAATTTCAGAATGTATTTAGTCAGTCTTTCTGCAGGGTGACTGGGAAATTTTCTACTTCAGCTGCCATTACCAACTGCTTTTCCCAGTTCTTCTCAATCTTGCTTTCAGTCCCCATGCTTCCAGCAGCCACAACAAGGGAGCTACTCATTCAAGCAAGAGATGACATGCTATAACTGTTCACATCCTTGGGTATTTCAGTGAACTCTTCAAGGTCCTAACTTGTACCCATTGCAAGTACCAGCCTTTATCAGATGCCACTTGGACACAAGGACCTGTGCAGCCAGTTTTCCTCAAGGCCGACTCTCCAACTTTCAATCCAGTGTTCTTTTCCAACTGTCTGTTCCCAAAGTAACTGCTGCACTCTGTTTCCAGGTTTTCCATCCAGTGGTAGTAGGAATTGTCTTGCTTCCTTTTGTGAGTACTAAGTTAAGGTCCTCTGGTGGACAGTCAGAGTTCAGTGGAATCATAACTTAGACCTTTTGTCCTTTTCATTTCAATTGTCAAAGGTTTACCTTCAACATCTTCAGTGCTGGCTTCAACAAGACATTTTTTTGTAGGGCTGTCCCTTTTGCAGCTCTCGCCACAGATGCATCTTTCCTGGGGTGGGAAACATTACTTAGAGCAGATGATACAAAAGACCTGGTTATATCAGGAGGCCTCGGCACCTCAGTACACTAAAGATAGCCAATCTCAGTGGTCCAGAGGAATGGAGCCTTCACTGCAACCCAGCTCCGACTCTGAAGTCAAGAATGGAAGAGGAGGAATAAATATATGTGGCTTATTTGCAGGGAGGTTAGAACCATGAAAAAAGTCACAAATCACCCCAATGACTGTTTAAATGATGGCCTCTCAAAGTTGACCCTTTCTCAAGTGATGGGGATTGAATAGGCCAGTTACCAGATGGGGTGCTGACGATCTACAGACAGTGGGGGCAAAGTGAACCATAAAAAAAAATCACCCATACTAAAGATGAGTGCAGTCCTCCTAATCTTGCATGCTCTACAGGTCTGTCTTCCACTGGGTACAATTGCCACCCACTCCTGTAACTCACATGATGGTGGTTTGGCACAAAAATGAGCAGGGAGGAACTCACTCCTAACCCCTTTTATGTGCGAGGCAGTGAAGCTATGAAAATGTGCCATGTCAATGCATAATTTTCTTGGAGCAACATATACCATCAGTCCATCCAGCTCTGTAGTGGATAAGTTCAGATGGTATATATCGATGCACTACAGGAGTAGCCCTGTACTCTGTCACAGAAATTCATCTTCTGCTGTCTTTTGGTAAGGCCTTCCTGCAACCTTTTTGCATTGCAACCAGTTAAAAATGCAGTAGCTGCTTTGTTCTCATCATCATTCTGTCCCCGTAACCCTCCCCACCACCCACCATCAGGATGCTCTGATTCAACAGTGGCTACTGGGTCTCCTTTATGCTTTTCTCTCAGTTCATGTTACAGTGAATTTTCTGCAGAAAACCAATGTGCACAAGGTCAAGGCCATCTTCAAAGCTCCATTCTGGCTTGGGCAAATTTGGTTTCCTCTGCTGTGGTCTCATTTACAGGAACCTGTTCTCCTCAGATCCCACTAAGGTCTCCAGTCTCTTCTTTTTGGCAAGCCTCTTCTGGACCGTCAGCCCTGCAGAGTAATCCCCTAGTTTCTCCAGTTCTCCTTATGGACAGGGACCCACCATGCCCTGCTTTGATGGTCCAGTCCCTTACAGTGTCCCAGAATCCCTCCACTGAGAAAATACACTAAAGTAAATGGATTCATTTTTCATCACTGGCAGCTGAGTAAGGCTTAGATCCTTTTCTGAAAAGTGTACTGTTCTTAGCTATAGTCGGTCTTAAATTCTTTCCTTCAACATCCCTTTTTCTCTTTTTTTGGTGGCAGTTAATTCAGCTAGGAGAATTTCTGATATTCAAGCTCTTTCTTCAAAATCTCAAATTATATTCTATCAAAACAGTGCCTTTGCTGACAAATCTTGACTGCATGCTAAAGGTAGCAACAGAAATTAATCTTAACCGGTCAAAAAATCTGTATTATTTCCACAGTACTCAAAATCAGAGAGTATTTGCTAAGTTGCGTATATGTTCATTGTCAAACTTTGCTTCTACTTGGTACAAAATATATTAGGAAAGGTATAGCCTCGTCATTTCTTTTGCAACAAACTCATTGGGATAGAAGGTATTAAAAATCAGCCTGTCCAGGTGGTCGTTGGACAGCATTGCTTTCTTCAGTGGGAAATACAAGATACTGGCTCGGCGATATGATGTGGAGGGACAGAGTCATGACTATGACTGGAATAACTAGAGTTCAAATACTGGTTTGGGTTCTAGACATAACTCTCAACTGTTCAAATTTTCCCAGAATGTCCAGATTTTTGTCTCCTATTTTTCATATGTTCCTCATAAAACTTGTGGTTTTATGGCAAATCACTGAGGTCTGCCATGTCACAGGTAGAAATTCTTCCCTTCCAGAATGAGCATACTAACGTCTGCTGCCCCTTCCCACCTCTCCTTACCTGGCTCCTCCAGCATCATACCACTCAACCTCTTAATGCAGTGCATCTTGACAAATCCTAAAATAATGGGGGGGGACAAAGGCCCAAAATAGAGACAGATTTTAAATATTGTCCTTATAAACTTTGAAAGTTAATAGAATAACATGATTTGTGTTACCATACAATTTCTGAAAGATGTGGAGTCTGAAACTCAAATGCATGCCCTTATTTATTGACTTCAATCCTCCACAAATTTTATGAGGAACAGACCAAAAACATGAGGCAAAAATCTGGCCCATTGAGAGGTATGATAGTGTTATATACCACTTCATTTTTTATTTTTTTAATGTTAGCATGGCTTCTGCTTGGCAGCTGGATTTTTTTTTTCTTTGGACAATACGAACCTAGTGTTTCTGTTGTGAAGAGCCGTCCAAGTACACCGGTTAGAAAAATTAATGAAGAGAGACGTCATTGAAAGAATGAACTGAGCTAGTGCTTGGGTTAGAATTTCAGTGAAAAATATGAATGTATAAATTTCTGGTATTGTCTTTTTAGTATTATGTATTCCTGGAGAGTTATTACAGTATAGGTGGTACAGTGAAGTACAAGTTAAAGTTTTGTCCATTTTTAAACCATTGTTCCAAATTTATATTATTTGCATTGAAAATTTCATATTTTTTTATTTTTTCTGCAGTTAATAATTCCTAATATGATTTTTTATATATATATTTAGCATTCCATGCTTTCGTGATGACTTCGGTTGTAGTTGGCATAGGCTTGGCAAGCGGGTTGCATCTGAGTTACATTTATGATCATTTCCTGCAGTTTGCCGTTTCTGCTTCAGTTGTGTCCTTCGTCCTCAGTATCTTCCTCTACATAAAGTCTCTATGTGTGAAGGAGTCATTGCTTGCACCTGGTGGGAACTCAGGTGAGTGATTACCTAATGCTAAATACATTATTCAGAGCTAATAGTTAACAATTAATTAGCTCATTAGACTTTAATGATACCTCCAAATGTTTTATTTGTTTATCAGCTTTGTTGACTGAGTAGGTGGCCTGGATCATAGACATTTTTTATCCGTGACCTGTGCTAGTAAGGCATTCACAAGTTTCAGCGTTACAATTCTTATTTGCACAATTCAGAGTGCGACATTTTATTTGCAGAATACAATGGTGTGACATAAGGAAGATGCACTAAAATACAGACAATAATAATACACTATGAGGTAGTTTACAGTTTAAATTGTGCAACATATAGGGTTATAGAAACAAGAATTTGAAGAGGTTAAAGAAGGCATACTATTTACAAATGCCCAGGAAGCATCAAATGTGTACCAATGCAGTTTAAATCTAAAATAGTGTTTAGCTGTGTAAATGTGACCTAGTTTCTTAAGGCCTAATTTTAGCTGTTGTGAAGAAATTGAAGCGTCCCTAGGGTGATGTCTGTAGACAACTGGTTTTGTGAGTTTATATTTATATTAGTAGCTGCAAAACCATGTTACACACAAGCCCTTGAAAAACCTTTGCCTAAAGCTTATATGATGGGAAACATACCTGTCAGTAATACTGGATTGTGCAACACACCTACCAGTGCTACTGGATTCTGCATAGAAAAACTAGAGAGATGCTGGGTGATGTTCATTTGCATACCTACGGAAATTCTCATAATTTTAACATTTATGTAAATATTTCAACAACCTAACTTAGTATGTCAGCTCCAAACTGGATGAACAAAAATGCTTCTGATACAATGTATGTGTTGCTTGAATGTCTACTGACACATCTAAAGTTTTATACAAAAAATATTGTCGTAGAGCTTGTGTGGAGGCAGAATTGAAGTGTGGAAGAGGAAGATAAGGAGATGGTATGACAGTGGTGAAGGACATGCTCTTTTAACAGTTGAAGCACTGTGTATGAATCCTGTCAGCCCAAGTACACATACTTTGTGATCCTGAGTAAGTCACCCAGTTTCATTTTGCATTTGGAGCTCCTATGGGAAAAAGAACTCCCTTGAGTCCAGTGAGACTTATGTGAAGAGTACGTTGTTCCATTTCTAACAGCTGTAATCATGCCTTTCTGCTAAGTCTGTGCTCTGCTGGGGGAAAGAGGGCTGTGTGTGTTGTGAAGCTTTTCTTTTCTTTTTCTCTTTAGTAGACAGTAGACATAAGGCTATCATACTAGATTTGAAGCGGAAGCCTTAATCGAGTTACCTGATAGGTTCATAGGTAAGTATTAGGCTATTGGCCCTAGGGTCTGTATAAGCCCAGCCAAAAAAGGTACCCAGGCTTTTGCCACCCAAGAAAATTATTTTCCTGTGGCCCTGTTGAGCAGAGCCACAGAAGTGATCCCAGGGGTGATTTCCTATTTCCCATCCAATCATCAAGATTTTTCTTGAAGAGTGCTAATGAGGAGCTTTGTTTGATATAGATAGGTAGTTTGTTCCAGAGTATGGGAAGTCTCTGGGACAGGAATCTATCCCTCCAGCATGTTCTGTTTATTGTGGTGACAAGGTTTAGGTCCCTAGAGCGTGTAGCTCGTAGAGATTGGGATTTCTTTAAGTGGAGCATGTCCAACAGCTCTGGATTTGACATAGCTTTGTATATTAGGCAGAGATCACCTCTGACTAGGCGATATGTAATGGAGTAAAGCTGGAGTTTTTTTAGACTGTTTGCATAGGGCATCTGTCTGAGGCCAGTAATCCTCTTTGTGAGCTATTTATGCGGCCTTTCCAGTTGTTGTAGCTGTCTTGTGAGGTACACACCAAAAGGGGCGTTGTACTCTGTAATGGGTCTAATGAGTGACGAGTAGAGGGGAACAACGACCTCTTTTTTCCTGGATGAGAAACCATTTGTGATGAGGTGTGCCACGCAAAAGGATTTCCTGACTACTGTGGCGATGTGATTATCAAAGGAGAGACTACTGTCCACCTGTGTCCCGAGGTCTCTTATCACACTTTCAGTGTTAAGTAGACCACCGACTATTTGGTAGATCATGGGTACAGAGTTTTTACCAAAGGGGATGGCAATGCACTTTTTGTCATTGAGCTTAAGGCCATGGCTTTGACACCAGGTATCTGTCTCAGTGAGGCCCTTTTGTAGGATGTCCACATCGTTCGGAGTTTCAATTATGGCTCCTAGTTTGCAGTCATCTGTGAACTTCATTAGCCAAAGACCTTCTGTGTTAGCTTGTACTTCAGAGAAGTAGATACCAAACAGGAGAGGACGTAGGACTGAACCCTGTGGTACTCCACTTGTCACTGGTCTGAAGTCGGATTTGGAGTCTGCTACTTTCACAGTGTGGGTTCTGTCAGTGAGTCAGTTGGCAACCCATCTTGTGACATAGGGATTTATACCCAGTTTAGTGAGTTTATCTGTAATTCCAGAGTGGGGGGATGGTGTCAAAAGCCTTGGCAAGATTTAGATAAGCTGTGTGGAACCACCTTACCCTCATCTACGGCTTTGGTGACTGCTTCAAAGAAGTCTATCAGGTTTAGGAGAAATGATCTGCCTTTTACAAACCTGAAATGGGTGGGGTCCAGACTATGGAGATTACCAATGTCTTTGTTTATAAGTTCCATGATGATACGTTCCATGGCCTTGCAGATCAGGCTCGTCAAGCTAATGGGGCAGTAGTTCCTGGGGTCCGTGGTGGATCCCCCTTTGTGGAGTGGGATAACCGCCGCTGTGTGCCATTCACTGGGCACAAAGCCTGAGGTAATGCTATGACTGAACATGGTACTTAGGTGGGGTGCCAATTTGT